>NW_012102132.1:2476502-2512030 GCF_000951045.1 Mandrillus leucophaeus
CGGGGGGAGGCGGGGATCAGGGGGAAGCAGGGCGGCCCCGCAGAGGGGAAGCTGCGCCTCCGCAAACGCTCAGAAGCAGCTTCGCCAGACAGCCGCAACGTACATGTTGACTGCCCGAGGCGGAAGTCGATCGGCAGAGCGGAAGGGGGACCTGCAGAGGACCTTCCGACAGGTCTGTGTCTGTTCTCTCAGCTGTCTAGCGCGGCAGCGCTGGGGGGCGCGTGGGAGTGAGGCGGTACCTGTGCGCGCGCGGGAGAGCGGAAAAGGGAGCCGCGCGCCGCCGGAAACCAGGGTGAGGGCTGAGTCGGAGTCGTCAGCGGGAACGTCAGCAGTTGCCCCGCCCTTACCCTTGCCGCTCTCCCTCCCGCCTCCGCCCCCTGGCGTTGTAAAGGCGACAATTTGCCCAGAGAAATCCACCATCGCTCCGTAAGTGGGGCACAAACACAGCCGAGGGAGACCTCCTCTAAATGTTCGTGAATTCTGGTTCTGGAATCGCGAAGAAATGGTAGCGGCCGCGCGCTTGTGATTCTCAGGCCTTTGCTCCTCCCATACACGTCCACGGCGCGTTACGTGGGAGAACGTTTTCGCCCTTTTTTTTTTTTTTTTTCAAACTGTGGGAAAAGGTGCTAGAAAATATGATTGCGGGTAGGGACAGGGCCGCTGGCAGAATAACTCAACTTTAATAGAGTCGGGTGTATGCTGAGGGCGTCACCGTCCCCCAAATCCTGTCAGTCCCACACAAGAACGGCCCTTAAATCTCCTGCCACGGGCTCTCATATAGTTTTTGTCCTTGCTCTCGCAGTCACCACTCTATTCTGAAGGGCTTTTCAGTTCATCCATGCCTACCACCGTCCCCCTATCAAAGTCCACGTTTAATTTTTTGCACCTGCTTTAAAACAGCGATTCTCAACCTCGGCTGCACTTTGGAATTATCTGAGTTTTGTTTGTTTGTTTGTTTAAATACTTAGGTCTATGGGGTTCCACCCCTATAGATTCAGATTTAATTGGTCTGGCGTGAGGTCTGGGCTTGGGGATTTTTTGAACTTTCCCAAGGAGATTCTAGTATGCAGCTAACGTAGAGATTCACCATTAGAAGTATTCGTTGCTGCGACCCCTTTCAAACATCTTTTTGCAGTTTCATCTCCTCTTAGGTGTAAGGGATGTTCATGATGTTCCCTAAGGTTAGAATACTCTTGCTGTCATCACTTGAGTAATTCTTTATCATTGTTGAAAGCGGCTCATCTGCTTCTGAAGGTGTAACCTCACTTGTTCCCTCCCTTTGTGGTCCTAAAGCACATTGGAAAAGAATATCATTGTGCTAGTTATTAAAATGCATTGGGATTATTTATACCCCCTACAGATACAGTTGCTGGAAGGCAGCTACCTCATTTTTAAATGTTATTTTTATTTTTAATGGTTGATAGTATATACTTATGGCATACAATGTGATGTTTTGAAACATGTAACCATTGTGGAATGAGCAAATCAGGCTATTAACATATCTATCAAATGATATACATACTTACTTCTTTTGGTGAGAACATTTAAAATCCACTTTTAGCAATTTAGGAAGATACAAAAGGTTATTGTTAATTGTAGTCACATTGCTGTGCAATAGATCACCAGAACTTATTCCTCCTGTCTAACTGAAACTTTGTACCCTTTGACTAATATTACCCCTTTCCCCATCCACTGCCCTACCCAGCCTCTGGTGGTAACCACCATTCTACTCTCTACTTGTCTATTTTTTTTTTTTTTTTTTTTTTTTGGGACAGAGTCTTGCTCTGTCGCCCAAGCTGGAGTGCAGTGGCGCGATCTTGGCTCACCGCAACCTGCGCCTCCCGGGTTCAAGCGATTCTCCTGCCTCAGCCTCCTGAGTAGCTGGTATTACAGGCGCGTGCCACCACGCCTAGCTAATTTTTTTTTTTTTTTTTTGTATTTTTAATAGAGATGGCCATGTTGGCCAGGCTGGTCTCAAACTCCTGACCTCAGGTGATCCACCCACGTTGGCCTCCCAAAGTGCTGGGATTACAGGCGTGAGCCACCATGCCCGGCCTGAATTTAATTCTTTTTTAAGGCTGAATAGTATTCTGTTGTGTATTTATACCACATTTTTAAATTCATTCATTGGTTGATGGACACTTTGATGCCGCGTCTTAGCTATTATGAATAATGGTGCAGTGAACATGGGAGTGCAGACATCTCTTCAACATGCTGATTTCAGTTCCTTTGGATATATACCCAGAAGTGAGATTGCTGCATCCTGTAGTAATTCTATTTTTAGTTTCTTAAGGAACCTCCATACTGTTTTCCAAAATGGGTGTACTACGAATTTACATTCACATCAAATAGTGTACAAGGGTTCCCTTTTCTCCACACCTTCACCAACACTTGTTATCTTTCATCTTTTTGATTATAGACATTCTAACAAAATTTGTTTGCTCCCTACACAAATTAATTGTGTGGTTTTAATTTGCATAGAGAGGCAGGCAAAGGCTACCCTGCTAATGGCTTTAGAGGCCACAGTAAGAAGTTTGGGTTTTATTCTAAATGCAAAGTCATTGCAATGTTCTCATTTTTCTCTAGGTTGGTCAGACCATGCCCATGGTTCCTCCTCGACTTGACTATGAATGCCGCATCTGTTGAATGAATGCAGTTTCTGCTGTTGCTTTCCATTTTGGATAGAAGTGATTGCAAATCTTATGGAAATAATGAAAAAAATACTTTTCAATTCCTTTTCAACCCTTTTGAGTCTGAGGGGCAGCTGTACATTAAATGAAACCATATGTATCATAATTTCATTTTTCCATCAAAAAGGCTTTAAAGGAAATTACCCTTTTTCTCCATGTTTTGCAATCTTTTTTGTTCCTTTTGTTAAAATCAGATTAATCTCATGAAACAGCTGAAGCATTTCAGTCAATTTAAGAGCTGAGAAAATATCATGCTGCTAGTTTTGAAACGATCTGAAGTGTGAATCATGTGATCACCAAATAGAGGAACAACTGAAAAATGTGAATGAAAGAAGTATGTACCTATACTATAGTGTCAAATATTTTACTGTAAGCTTTAAAATGATAAATTGGAAACTTTCCAAAAGTGCTTTAAATATGGGTCATTTCTTTAGTAACTCAGCCAAACATACTAACATTTTCGTTCTTTCCCCATTAATTTATTCTACTAGCCCTTCCTATGTTTGCCAAGTGGCTATATTACTGGAATCAGCCCAATTGTCCCATAGAACCGATGTTTACAGTCTTTTAAAATAAACATAGATATTAACCCTTCCAGTTTTAAAGCTTGAAACTTATATTTGTCTTAACTGAGTTCCTTTCTCAGGAAAATAACCCTCACGCCTCCCAGATAGTTTCGAGAAACCGAAACCAGGTCACCATATCTAGACAATGAGAAGCCAGGTCCCTCATCCTTCATGATTTCCTTACCTCACCCTAATTCCTGTTTACCCACGTGTAGTTATATTCCTTTCCCACTATATAAACCCCCAATTTTAGTCAGTCAGAGAGATGGAATGATTACTTCCCTGACAATAGTCGTTGTCTCAGTGATTGGCTTTCTGTGCAGGGAGCAATGGGACCTAGACCAAACCCCTGGCATTTTGGTAACACTATCTGGTTGGGAGGTGGGATATCACTGCACTCAGGAGCTTTCGTTTACTTTACCTCTCTGGTCTCCAATAATTCAAGCACAGTAAGTTTCATAGTCCTATTGCTGAATTTTCACCCTATTTTTCTTTAGAATATTATTTTTCATAAATAATACTTTTCTATTTTTAAAGATATCTGTTCAACTCACAGAAATTTCAATAAACTCCCCATCTCCTGCCGCTTATTCCCTAACTACACTGTAACTTCACTGGTTACATAGTACATGCCATTCCCTCCCACTGAAGATATCTTGCATTATGTTGCAGATACTTGAAATATTGTTTCCTGGCTGGCTTTTCATCCTTCAAGAATAAGTTTTAATGATAAAATCCTCAGAGAGACCTTCCTGACTATCTTACATTAGGCATGTACAAGGAACTTCATTGCAGCTTTATTTGTAGAAGCAAGAAAATATGAATGATCTTAACTGTCTCTCAGTAGGAGAATAGATAAGTAAGCTACTATATTTTTGCCCAGGCATGGTGGCTCATACCTGTAATCCCAGCACTTTGGGAGGCTGAGGCAAGCGAATTGCTTGAGGCCAGGAGTTCCAGACCAGCCTGGCCAACATGATGAAAACTCTGTCTCTACAAAAAATACAAAAAAAAAAAAAAATCTAGCTGAGCGTGGTGGTGCAAGCCTGTAATCCCAGCTGCTTGGGAGACTGAGGCACGAGAATTGCTTGAACCCGGGAGGCGCAGGTTGCAGTGAGCCAAGATCCACCACTGCACTCCAGCCTGAGTGACAGAGCAGGACTCTGTCTCAAAAATAAAATAAATAAATAAATAAATAAATATATTTTTATGTAACTGTTCAAATGTATTACAGCTATGTAAACCAACATGGATACATCTTAAAAACAATACTGAATGAAAAAAAGCAAACTTTTTGATACTATTTGTGTCCATTTTAAAAGCATACAGAAGCCGGACACAGTAGCTGATGCCTGTAATCCCAGCACTTTGGGAGGCCAAAGCGGGCAGATCACCTGAGCCCAGGAGTTTGAGACCAGCCTGGTCAACACGACAACACTCTGTCTCTACAAAAAAATACAAGAAATTGGCTAGGGGTGATGGCATGCACCTGTAGTCCCAACTACTCGGGAGGCTGAGGTGGGAGGATTGCTGGGGCCTGGAAGTCAGAGGTTGCAGAGAGCTGAGATCACACCACTGCATGCCAGCCTGGGCAATAGAGCGAGACCTTATCTCAAAAAAAAAAAAAAAAGAAAGAAAGAGAAAAACACACAAAATAATACTCTATAATTCAGTATATTGTAGTAAAAGTAAAAAATATAAATGCGGATGATATATACCACCTGCAGGATAGTAGTTACTTCTAGGGAGGGCTAAAGGATAAGATGATGCTTTGTTGGTTACTAGCTATTTTATCTTATGGATTTCTGGAAGAAAAACATAAAGGAAATGTGACAATATTAATATCTATTAAATCGGGGGATAGAGATCTGATTGTTAATATATTCTGTACTTTTCAATATTTTTAAATATTTCATAATTTTAAAACATTTAAATTAAAGTGTTTCTATTAGTATAATTTACACTAGCTGCCATTAAAACTCCAAAATCTTGGTAACTTAACGGAGTAAGAGTTTATTTCTCATGCTCACGAATCTCAATAAAGATGTACCTGATGGGGACTGTCCTCTAAGTAGTAACTCAGAGACCCAAGCTCCTTCCATTTTGGGAAGCCATCACTGTATGAGATTTTTTTTTTACGTCCACCCATGTTCCATTAGCCAGAATTAGTCATACAGCCCATTTAAAGTCTAGGGACCTGGAAAATATGGTCTTCTTGTGTGCTTAGGGAAGAAATGAAATAGTATGATGAACAGATAGCATTGTTTTTACCACAATATTAAAGTAGTCTCCTCTTTTATTTCCCTTTAGGGCACAGCCTCTGAAATCAGATTGCTTAGATTCAAATCCTAGCTCTACCACACACTATCTGAACGCTCTCCAGCAAGTTACTTTACTTTGCATGATCTCAGTTTCTTCATCTGTAATAATACTGCTTACCTCAAAGGATGATTGTGAAGAATGAATGAATTGACATTTGCAGAGGGCTTAAAACAGTAAGTGATCTTTATCCTTTGATGATCAAACAGTAAGTGATCATCATCATTTAGGATCAGTAAGTCTTGTATTTGCTTATTCACCTAATAACCTATGAACTTTCTTCTCCTGTCCTCATGTGGCTATCTTTCTGATCTCCCCGCCTACCACAGTGCCTAGCTACCTGGCTTTAATGAATGAATGGGATGAATATATTTTTGCACCAACCTAATATTTCTTCATTTATATGCTATAGTTCTATTTGTATTACATTTACTTCTGTAGGATTAAGATTGACTTACAGGCTGGTCATGGGCTCACACCTGTAATCCCAGCACTTTGGGAGGCCAAGGTGGGCAGATCAGGAGGTCAGGAGTTCGAGACCGGCCTGGCCAACAGGGAGAAACCCCGTCTCTACTAAAAAAAAAAAAAAAAAAAAAATACAAAATTAGCCAGATGTGATGGTGGGCACCTGTAATCCCAGCTACTTGGGAGGCTGAGGCAGGAGAATTGATTGAACCCAGGAGGCAGAGGTTGTAGTGAGCCGAGATTGTGCCATTGCACCCCAGCCTGGGCGACAAGAGCAAGACTCTGTCTAAAAAAAAAAAAAAAAACCAACCAACCAAACAAACGTTGACTTACATATATTTATGTGAAATAAAGTGTCAGGATTTTTTGGGGGGAAGGAGGGGGACAGGGTCTCACTCTATTGCCCAGGCTGGAGTGCAGTGACACAATCACAGCTCACTGTAACCTCTATCTTCTGGGCTCAAGGGATCTTCCTGCCTCAGCGGAGACTACAGGCACACATTACTGCACCCAGCTGATTTTTAATTTTTTTTGTAAAAAGGAGGTCTTGCTATATTGCCCCAGCTGATCTCGAACACCTGGCCTCAAACTGGCCTTAAGGGATCCTTCTGCCTTGGCCTCCCAAAGTGTTAGAATTACACATGTGAGCCTCCATGCCTGGCCTCAGGAATTTTTTTAAAAATGCTTCAGAAAGCCAGACGCGGTGGCTCACACCTGTAATCCCAGCACTTTGGGAGGCCAGTGCAGGTGGATCACAAGGTCAGAAGATCGAGACCATCCTGGCTAACACGATGAAACCCCATCTCTACTAAACATACAAAAAAAAACAATAGCCGGGCATGGTGGCGGGTGCCTGTAGTTCCAGCTACACGGAAGGCTGAGGCAGGAGAATGGTGTGAACCCAGGAGGCGGAGCTTGCAGTGAGCCGAGATTGCGCCACTGCACCCCAGTCTGGGCAACAGTGCAGACTCCGTCTCAAAAAAAAAAAAAAAAAAACTTCAGAAAAAAATGTTGGGGAGTTAGATGAAATAAGATTAGCAGAATGTTAACAGTTGTTAAAGCTGATGATGAATACATGGGCGTTCATTATAGTCTTGTTTTCTGTTTCAGAATATACATGATAAAAAGTTCAAAAAAAAAAAAGACTGGATAGTCAACTAAAGGCTCAGATCTTTTCTCTTTCCTAATGAGCAGCCTTTAATATATATGTATTCGTTTTCAGTTTTAAAAAATTATAATATACAGAGTGTCTAACATAAAAAAGAAAACGACTTGGAAACTTCAATTATAATTGCCTATAAAAGAGATAAAAGTGTCAAATATTTTAACAGTTTTGGTTTCAGGCCTTGAAAGGAATGTTTCCGAGGAACTCTTAAAAAAACTTATACGATTTTATAATCTTAAAATTTTCTAACTATGCTAAAATTCAGTATCTTTTGAATAAATGATTTATAATGGGTGAACAAAAGATAAAGAAAAAGAAGGGCATTACTACAAATAGAAAGGAGAAGGAGGGAAGGAGTCCATTTAGAATTATTATATTCTTCATTAAGAGATAAAAATCTTGTCTTGCCTTGTTCTGTTTGTTGGAGAAGAGCCCCCCACCTCTGGAAGGGGCAAGGGAGTAAACCTGCCATCCATAGCTGCTCAAAATAAACAATGAAATCAGAGTAAGACACCATGGCAAACAGCAGGGGCATGAGCATGGTAGCTCTGGTTCCAATGCCTCCAAGTCTCACAGAATGTTGTGATGAGCATGGAGACTATATGCACAGTGAGTTGTGCCATAGCTAATGGAACCCAGGGCTGAGGGCTCCATGCCTTAATTCTTACCATCAGATTGAATCAAAGTTGCCTTGGTGCACATATGAGGAAGGAGCTGAGGTGTCAGACACAGCCAAATAGTCATGTTATTGTGAGGGTGTCAGGTATGGCTAAACAGTGCTGCTATTGTGAGAGTGTCATGTGCAGTGAAATAGTTCAGATCCTGCCATACCTACATGAGTGTTCTGTTTTTATAGCATGAGGATGGGGATGGTAAACCCAGCAGCAGCGTTGTGTTGCCAATTGCAGCTGCTGCCTGACTCGGGTGGACCAAGTGATTGTTTTGCCATGCTGCAGTGCTACATCTAGGGACAAAGAAAGCATTAAATGTTTTCCCCCTTCCCACACCTCCTGGGGACTAAGGTATTCCTTCCCCAGGTCCCAGGTTTATTGCTCTTTCCATATAGTCCATTTGTTTTAAATCAGTAGCCACTATTTCTCCTTTCCCCCAGCCATCCACCACCTCTACCCAGATGGATGAAGGCTCATGGGAACTGGGCACAATGGGTAGAACTTGCAACAGCCCATGACATCCTCTAACATTGCCCAAGTAGGCCACTGTAGGGGTACTCTAGGGCCCATGAATTTCACCAACTATTATCCTCATGGCCTGTACTCTTCTATGTCCAACAACTGAAACCGAGTCATAGCAGAAGCAAAAGGTTGCAGTCACCTTCTTCTTGTTGCCTAACCTTAGGATGAAACCAGTCAGGCTTACCAGGCACTAAGGGCTAGCAGAAAAAAAGACTAGGGGTGGCTGAAGATTGTCAGGATTCTGTCACAGATACATAGCACCAGTCTCCCATTCCTCCTACCCCTTCCATCCTGGCCTTCCCTAGGCAATGGGAAATTTTAAATATAATTGATCAGAAAACTCATTCAGTCATGTGCATATTCTAGGAATATCTAGTGTAGGTAAATTGTAACACATGTCTATGAGAAAGAAAAAATTTAATATTTATTTCACTTAAAAATATAGAGACAAGTAAGTTTAAATAATAGCCTTTGTTACTATAGTTACATCCAGTGAGAAACGAAGGGGGAAGAGCCCCTCATAACCAACAGATCTTGTGAAAACTCACTCACTATCACGAGAACAGCATGGAGGAAACTGTTCCTGTGATGCAATCACCCCCAACTGGGTTCCTCCTTGGACATGTGGGGATTATGGGGATTACAATTCGAGGTGAGATTTGAGTGGGGACACAGAGCCAAACTGTATTATTCTGTCCCCAGCCCCTCCCAAATGTCATGTCCTTTTCACATTTCAAAACCAATCATGCCTTCCCAACAGTCCCCCAAAGTCTTCACTCATTTCAGCATTAACACAAAAGTCCAAGTCTCATTTGAGACAAGGCAAATCCTTTCTGCCTATGAACCTGTAAAATAAAAAACAAATTAGTTACTTCCAAGATACAGTGGGGGTACAAGCATTGAGTAAATGTTCCCATTCCAAATGGAGAAATTGACCAAAACAAAGGGGCCACGGGCCCCATGCAAATCCGAAACCCGGTGGGGCAGTCATTAAATCTTAAAACTCCGAAATGATCTCCTTTGACTCCATGTCTTACATCTGGAGGATGCTGATGCAAGAAGTGGGCTCCCACAGCCTTGGGCGGCAGCTCCTGCGCAGGCTGACATTGAGTATCTGAGGCTTTTCCAGGTTCATGGTGCAAGCTTTTGGTGGATCTACCATCCTGGAGGCTGGAGAACAGCGGCCCTCTTCTGATAGCTAGTTCTATAGACCCTTCAGATTGGGGGATAGGATCTATAGTCTTAGTTTAATTTTGGACACACTTGTTTCCTAAAAGTATACTATAAAGTCTGATTATAAAATATTCTGTTAGTATTCGTCTGGGTTACAGTGTTCATATGTGTGATCTTCAGAGTCTTAAATGCTATTATTCAGTCATTGTCACATAAATTGACTCAAAAGTTCATCTTACAGTGAAAGAAACATGAAGGATTGCTTTTAATCCAACTATCCAAATAGACTTCCTATCAATGGAACTCAGACAGTAGTGCACATCTGGATTTCACAAAATAATGTCCTATGGTCCGAATTTAATAGCCCTTGGCCAAAAGAAAGGACTAAGAAAGTACAACCTAGCTCAGAGTGAAAAAGTGTTACAGAAATCTGTCCAGCCATTCATTAGACTGGAATAATACACAGATAAAGTCAGCTGCACAGTTCAGTATCAGGGGATGGTTAGGCCTTAGTGTGGCACACTTAGCAAGACTGTGCAAAGATCTTTGAGACCTATGGTGGACTACCTCACCTGTAAACCAGTGGAAAGATTTGTACAGAATTCACTTTTACTTCCAAAAAAATTAGCCCATTATTTCTAATGATTTTTGAAGAAGATAGAATTGAGCCAAAAAGGAAGGAAACTTCAAATTCTAAGATAAAAGTAAAGCTTAGAGAGAAAACAATGCTCCTGAAGAAAATATGGATTATAATTTTAGTTTTACTTTGATATTTATGAAACATGCCAAAATTACTTCCTCTGGATGTTATCAAAAGGCATAAATAAAATGTGAAAACATTTAGGTCTGCATTAAAAAAAAAAATAAGAAGAAAGTGATTAGAGCCCTCCAAACCAGAGATAATAGGCTAAAATTTGAAAGAAAATATAAAATCAGTATATTTTAGACAATTAGAAACCTAAAAGAAGAATTGAAATGCTAAGAAAAGAGCAAGACATTATGAAAAAAAGAAAAGACAGGCTAGGGAAAAATAACCATTGAAATGTAAAGATTAGAAAATTCGGAGTTGCTTCTGAAAAGCAATTTAGTGAATAAGTTAGAAAGCAGATTAGACAGCTAAAAAGAGAAGAAATAAACTCTACAATAGATTTAAGGAAATTTTTCAGAATGCTGTGACACAGAGTTACGCAAAGACTGAAAATATTAAACAAGTTAAAAAGACCTAGAAGATAACATGTGTATGATTCAGAGCAGTGTTTATAGAATGCTATATTTGGCGTAAGAAAAAGGAAAATAATAATATGTATTCATATGTTATTATATTCCCATAACAAATTCAGAGGATACACAAGTAGTACATCTGTTTGAATGTGGTTGTGGTGAGGGAAATAGTAGATTTGGGCAAGGGTGGGAATGAGACTTGTATTACTGTATACATTTTATATTGGTTTAATTCACAAACCATGTCTGAGTCCTCTGAGAAGCAGAAGCCAACATGGGATTGGATATGCAAGGATTGATTGGAGAAATCCTCTGAGGGTAAAAGGGGAGGGAGGGATCCCCAGGAGGTGGGAAGAGCCTTCAGGCCACTCTGCAGGTCTGACACCAATGAAAGAAGCGTTGGATAGGCAGAGTCTAAGACTGCAGCGAGATTCTAAGAAAGGTTCCGCCAGGTTGATGAGGCATCCTGAAGCCAAAGTAGCCTGTCAGAGGAGTCACATGTCTTATAGGAATGGGTCTACCTTATTATCCCTGCCATGCGGAATCATTGACTGAAAGCAGCCTGTGTGAAGTGTGGTCTCCATGCTAACGGGCGGTAGATGTGTAGTGCAGCAGCTGAGGCCATCTGTCAATTATGCTTCCTGTAGCAAGAGATCTGAGTGGCATATTTTCATAGCGGCCACACCATGGGACTACATTTTGTATTCAAAGAAGAGCAAAATAAAGACATTTTCAGACAAAGATTAAAGGAGCTTATCATTCACAGACTGTCACCCTGAGAACCTCTAAAGGATTCACTTTAGAAAGAACTGTTTTGAATCCTGAAGGATAGTGTAGGATGCAAGAAGCAATGGTGAGCAAATAAATTGGTAAACCTGTGGGAAAGAAGTTAGTAAATATGCAGATATATCTAAATAGACATTGACTATTAAAAAAAAACTAAGAAAATGGAAAAAAGCAAGAAAAATGGCAATAATGATTAAATTGAGTATATTAAAAACAAGATGGAATTAAAATATTAGCAATAACATGAAAAATTAGAAGGAGAAATTGGAGGTAGAGTATTTCAAGGTCCATGCCTTAGTCAGGGGGACAGTAAAGATATAGATTAACTTTATTTATTTATTTTTTTTTTTGGTTTTTTTTTTTTGGAGTCAAGTTCTCACTGTGTCACCCAGGCTGGAATGTAGTGGCACTATCACGGCTCACTGCAGTCTCAGCCTCCTGGGCTCAAATGATCCTCCTGCCTCAGCCTTTCAAGTAGCTGGGACTACGGGCACGCACCAGCACATACCACTAATTTTTTTCTATTTTTTGCAGCGACGAGGGTCTTACTATGTTGCCCAGGCTGGTCTCTCAAATTCCGGGGCTCAAGCAATCCTCTGGCCCCGGCATCCCAAAGTGCTGGGATTACAGATGTGAGCCACCGAGCCTGGCCAATATAGATTAACTTTAGATTTCAAACCAAGTATGCCAAATTTAAGAGAAACTACTACAAAAGTACAAATGGATTATATGACTTCCAAACCAGAAGAGGACAAAGAAGGGAAAAAATGGAGCATGGTGAATCCATAGTTGGAATAAAATGAGGAGGAAAAAATAAAGCAAAAGAATGGGAAATAGAAAGCATAAATTAAGAAAAAAATAAATACCAATATGTCAGTAATCACTATAACTATGGATTATTTTCTTTGCACTAGGGATATCCCCCTTGTAAAGAGACCAGATAAATTGCAGGTCAGTTCCTTTAACTATTTCCTTCTTGCAAATATGTGTATGTGCATGCATGTGCATGTGTACACACATGTGTACATTTACACACATATTTGTTTCCACATCTGTCTCTCTCTGTGTATATATATATATATATATATGCCATGAGTTCATACTGATACCTCATATTTCAATCCAACACCACAGGTTCATTCGAGTTTTCCCCCTTTCCATATTTGTAACTTCCTTTTCTGACAGTGAACAATCTGGCTCAATATATTTATTTGCTCAATCCTAGAATACATAGAAAGTCATTTCAGAATAGATAATCTATACCATTGTGAAAAACTGGCCTTCTGGGTTTGGAGGACAGTGGCAATACTGCCTCATTCTGAATCTCCCTACTCACCCCTCTCTCCACAAATAAACCTCATAAAATAAAGCAACATATGACTGATATAGTTTGGCTGTGTCCACACCCAAATCTCATCTTGAATTGTAGCTCCCACAATTCCCATGTGTTGTGGGAGGGACCTGGTGGGAGGTAATGGAATCATGGGGGTGGGTCTTTCTTGTGCTGTTCTCATGATAGTGAATAAATCTCACGAGATCTGATGGTTTTATAAGGCGGAGTTTCCCTGCACAAGTTCTCTCTCATCTGCTGCCATGTAAGATGTGCCTTTCACCTTCCACCATGATTGTGAGGCCTCCCCAGCCACGTGGAACTGTTGAGTCCATTAAACTTCTTTTTCTTTATAAATTACCAAGTCTCAGGTATGTCTTTATCAGCATCATGAAAATGGTCTAATACAGTGACTCATACCTTCATCAGTAATTTTTAAAAGAGAATATTCTGATGTTCAAATTACTTGTAAGTAAAGAAATAAACCAAATTCTAATAGAGCTCCTGCCATCTGTCTTCTGCTGCAAGCCTGTGGGTGCAGAGTGCAGAAGAGAAGAGGCATAAAGAAATGCCATGAAAAAATATAGCGGGGCATAGAGGACTTGGATAAGGCACAGACAAAATAACCCTTAGAAAGAGAAAGCCAGATAAGATAAATGCCAAAATATATAATATATAGGTCAGGATATGGTAAGTTTATGGTAGTTTGTTATGCAACAATAGAAAACGAATATGGATTTTAGTACCTGAAAGTGTGGTGCTGCTATAAGAAATATTTAAAAATGTGAAAGTGTCTTTGGAACCAAGTTTGAAGAGGATTTTGTGGAGCATGACAACAGCCTAAATTTCCTTGTTAGTAGAAATATGGACTGTGGAAAGGCTGCTGGTGAGGCCTCAGAAGGAAGTGAGGCTCATGTTATTAGAATCTGGAGGAAGTGAGATCCTTGTTATATATTGGCAGCAAGCTTAGCAAAACTGAAACTCGTGTCCTGTAGTTATTTGGAAGGTAGAATTTGAAAGCAATTAACTCGCATATTTAGCTGAAAAGATTTCCAAGTAAAGTGGGTTATTGTTTTTGCTTGTTTTTTTTGTTTTGTTTTGTTTTGTTTTATTTTAGAGACAGGGTCTCCCCTGTTGCCCAGGAAGGAGTGGAGTGGTACAATTATGGCTCACTGCAGCCTCAAACTCCTGGGCTAAAATGATCCTCCTGCCTCAGCCTCTCAAGTAACCGGGACTACAGGCATGTGCCACAACACCTGGCTAATTTATTTTTATTTTTATAGAGATGGGGTCTCGCTGGATTGGTCAAGTAAAGTGTTAAAGGTGCCATCTAGTTTCTTCTTGCTGATTTTAGTAAAACCCAAGAAGAGAGAGACAAACTGAGGAAAGGACTGGTAAACACAAAGGAATTGGGTAATTCTCAGCATATCAAGATTGACAAAGACACTAAAATTAAGAGACAAAAGGTTAGAGTATTTGATCACAAGAGGTTTATGCTGTGCCTCATAGATCTCATTCAAATCAGTGGCTTCTAAGAAGCTTAAGGGTGTCCCTGAGCCATCTCAGCAGCAGCCAAAGCTGGAGAAGGAATGATCTCTACCAGATTTGTGGACATGGCTTCTGTTCAATGTAGTGAATTCCCATGACATCCACTCAAAGCAGACAAGGTTCTTGAGAAATTTATATCAGCAGAAATACTGCCAGCTTGGACTGAAAGTGACAGAGTTTGAAGTGAAAGGAAGCTGTCAAACTCCCAGAATTCCTCTGGCAGAAAGGAGGTTGACAAAACTACTCAGCTGTAAACACATTCTACCTTTCATGAAAAAAGGATGGCTCAGAGAGAGGAACTGAAAGCCCAGGGGGCACAGGCGAGAGCCAGAGGGCAGAACTGAAAGGCACGTGGGAATATTTCCAAGTCTTGAAACCCAAGGGAGTTTCCCAGCTTTTAAAACTGCTTTGGACTGGCAATCTTTTTTACCTTCCATTTTTCTCCCTTTTGAACTGGAATGTCTGTAACTCTTATCCTATGCCTGTTCCATCATCATGTGTTGGCGATAGAAAACTTGTTTCTACAGTTTCATAGGTCCACAGATGGAGAGAAATTGTGCCAGGTGTCTCATCCACACCTAATCTAAGTGATTTGATGATGAGATGTTGGATTTTTGAATTGATGAGATTTAGATGAGAGTTTGAACTTTGAGTTTAAGCTGTAATGGGATTGACACCCTTGGGAAATTTAGGAGAAGGTGAATGTATTTTGCATTTAGGAGACACATGAATCATGAATCATTGGGGGCCAGAGGGCAGACTGTGGTAAACAGAATTGTTCTTTTTTATTTTTTTTATTTTTCTTTTGAGACAGGGTCTTGCTGGGTCACCTAGACTGGAGTGCAGTGGTGTGATCATAGCTCACTGCAACCTCGAACTCCTGGGTTCAAGTGATCCTCCCTCCTCAGCCTTCTGAGTAGTTGGGACTGCAGGCATGCATCAATACACCTGGCTAATTTTTTTTAAAAAAATGGTAGAAACAAGGGTCTCCCTATGTTGACCAGGCTAGTCTCGAACTCCTGGCCTCAAGTGATCCTCTTGCTTCAACTTCTCGTAGTATTGGGATTATAGGCGTGAGCCGCCTTGCCTGACCTTGATGTTTGATACATGTTTACATTGTGGAAAGATTAAATCAAGCAAATTAACAAATTCACCACTTCAAATACTTAAACATCTCCCCTTTCCATGTCTACCCCTGTACTCCTCTGGGAATTGCCATTGTACTCTCTACTTGTATGAATTTGACTTTTTAAAATTTCACATGTAAGTGAGATGGTATGATATTTGTCTTTCTGTGCCTGGCTTATTTCACTTAACATAATGTCCTCCATGTTCATCCATGTTGTCACATGTGACAGAATTTTATTCTTTTTAAAGGCTGCATAGTATTCCATTGTGTATATAGACCACATTTTTAAAAATCCATTCATCCACTGATGGACACTTACCTTGCTTTCAAATCTTACCCTCTGTGAATAATGCTGCAATGAACATGGGAGTACAGATATCACTTTGACATATTGATTTTAATTCCTTTGGATTCCTTTTAATTCCAGTAGTGGGATTGCTGGATCATGTGGTAGTTCTATTTATTGTGGGGCTTTTTGAGGAAATTCATAATATTTTTCATAATTGCTATATTAATTTATATTTCCACCAACAGTATACAAGCATTCCCTTTTCTCTACACCCTTGTTAACACTTGTTATCTTTTGGTTTTCTGATAGTAATTCTATTATCACCTATTCTATTCTATTATAGATTTCATTATATTCTATCATATCACCTCACATTTGGGTGTAACATGATATTTCCATTGTGCTTTTAATTAACATTTCCCTGAGGATTAGGGATGGTAAGTATTTTTCATATATCTGTTGAACATTTGTATATCTATTTTTGAGAAATGTCAAGTCATTGGTCCGTTTTTTAACTAGGTTTTTTTTTTCTCTTGCTATTGAGTTGTTTGAGTTCATTATTTTGGATATTAGTTTCTTGTCAGATGTATGGTTTGCAAATATTTTCTCCCAATCCTTGAGTTGTCTCTTCATTCCATTAATGGTTTCCTTTGCTGTGCAGAAGCTTTTTAATTTGATGCAATCCCATTTGTTTATTTTTGCTTTTGTTGCCTTTGCTTTTGGGGCTATTGTGGAGCATTTCCCCCATGTTGTGGAGCATTTTCCCCCATGTTTTCTTCCAGTAGTTTTACAGTTTCAAGCTTTATGTTTAAGTCTTTAATCCATTTTGAGTTGATTTTTGTACATGGTATAAGAGTCCAAGTTCATTTTGCATGTGGATGTCCAGTTTTCCCAGCACCCTTTATTGAAGAGATTGTCCTTTCTCATTGTGTGTTCTTGGCACCTTTGTCAAAAATCAATTGATTGTAAGTGCTTGGGGTTATTTTTGGGCTCTATTCTGTTCTGTTGGTCAATGCATCTTTTTTAATGCCAGTACCATGCTGTTTTGATTACTACAGCTTTGTAATAGATTTTGAAGCCAGGTAGTATGATGTCTTCAGCTTTTGTTTCTGAGCTTTGGGCTCCAGTTTTTTTGCTCAAGATTGCTTTGGCTATGCAGGGTCTTTTGTGGTTCCATACAAATTTTAGGATTTTTTCTAGTTCTGTGAAAAATGACATTGGAATTTTGATAGAGATTTCATTGAACCTGTAGATTGCTTTGGGAAGTATGGAAATGTTTTAACAATATTAATTCTTCCAATACATGAACATGGGATACTTTTTCATTTATTTGTATCTTTTCTATTTCTTTCATCAATGTTTTATAGTCTTTAGTGCACAGACCTTTCACCTCCTTGGTTAAATTTATTCCTAAATATTCAATTTTTTGATGCTATTGTGGATAGGACTGTTTTCTTAATTTCTTTTTCATATAGTTCACATTTAGTGTTAGGAAAGGCTACTGATTTTTGCATGTTGATTTTGTATACTGCAACTTTACTGAATTCATTTATTAGTTCTAACAGTTTTGGCAAGAGTTTTTTGGGTTTTCTATATGTAAGATTATGTTGTCTGCAAACAGGGGCAATTTAACTTCTTCCTTTCCAATTTGGCTGTCTTTTATTTCTTTCTCTTGCCTCATCGCTCAAGCTAGGGTTTCCAGTACTATATTGAATAGAAGTGGTGAGAGTGGACATCCTTGTCTTGTTCCTGATCTTAGAGGAAAAACTTTTAACTTTTCACTGTTGAGTATGTTAGTTGTGGGCTTTTCATATATAGCCTTTATTGTGTTTAGGTATGTTCCTTCTATGCCTAATTTGTTGAGAGTTTTTATCATGAAAGGATGTTGAGTTTTCTCAAATGTTTTTTCTTTCTGCATCTATTGAGATGATTGTATAGTTTTTGTCCTTCATTCTGTTATGGTTTATCACATTCATTGATTTGCAAATGTTGAACCATCCTTGAATCCCAGGGATAAATCTCATTTGATCACGGTGAATTATCCTTTTAATATGCTGTTGAATTTGGTTTGCTAGTATTTTGTTTAGGATTTTTGCGTCTATGTTTATCAGGGATATTGGCCTGGAATTTTCTTTTTTGGTGGTGCTATTGCCTGGCTTTGGCATCAGGGTAATGCTGGCCTCATAGAATCAGTTTAGAAGTATTTCCTCCTCTTCATTTTTTTGGGAAAAAGTGTGAGGAGGATTTGTATTAGTTATTTAAGTATTTGGTAGAATTCCACTGTAAGGCCATCTGGTCCTGGGCTTTTCTTTGATGGGAGATGTCTTATTATTGAGTCAATCTCATTGCTCATTATTGGTTTGTTCATATTTTCTGTTTCTTCTTGATTCAGTCTTGTTAGGTTTTATGTTTCTAGGAATTTATCCATTTCTTCTAGGTTAACCAAATTTTTGGCATATAATTGCCCACAGCAGTCTCTTATGGTCGTTTGTATTTCTGTGACATCGGTAGTATCTCCTCTCTTATTTCTGATTGTCTTTATTTGAGTCTTCTCTCTTTTTTGCTTAGTTGTTCTGGCTAAAGGTTTGTCAATTTTGTTTACATTTTCAAAGAACCAACTTTTAGTTTTGTTGATGTTTTCTATCATCTTTTTAGCCCCTATTTCATGTATTTCTGCTCTGATCTTTATTCTTTCTTTCCTTCTACTGATTTTGGGCTTAGTTTGTTCTTCTTTTTCTAGTTCCTTGAGGCATAAGGTTAGGCTGTTTATTTGAGATTTCTTTTTTAATTATTTTTTTTTTGATGTAGGCATTTGTTGTTATAACTTCCTTTGGTGATGTATGTGTAGGCTTGCATTTGAAGGAACAAACCCCTCTTTCAGTCTTTACAGATAAATTTTGGCAAGTTAAAGTGTTCTCCTGTTAGGTATTGTATTAGTCCATTCTCACATTGCTATAAAGAAGTATTTGAGACTGGGTAATTTATAAAGAAAAGAGGTGTAGTTGGCTCACAGTTCTGCAGGCTGTATAGGAAGCATAGTGGCTACTGCTTCTGGGGAGGCCTCAGGAAGCTTCCAATCATGGCAGAAGGCAAAGGGGTTATGAGGTGTCTCACATGGTGGGAGCAAGGAGCAATAGAGAGAGGGGGGAGGTGCTGTACACTTTCAACAACCAGATCTCAGGAGAACTCTACCATGACCATGAGGACGGTACAAAGGGGGATATGCTAAACCATTCATGAGAAATCCACACCCGTAATACAACTACCTCCCACCAGGCCCCACCTCCAACACTGGGGATTACAATTTGACATGAGATTTGGTGGGGGTACAAATCCAAACCATATCAGGTATCTGGATTGATGAGATTGCCTCCAGGATCCCAGTTGAGTAGGGTTGAATCTAGATCATGTTGCCAGTGCCGGGTCTGCAGTGGAGACCAAAGTTAGTGAGTATGGGTCCTATATGGTCCGCTAGTGGACTGGAGTATTTCCAGGATCTTGGTCTGTGGTGCTGGTGCTAGGATGAGGATCCACTTCAGGATTCACAGATGGCAGGCCCATTAACAGGTGTACTGATGGGTATGGCTTCCTCCATGATTCTGAGAGAGTTGCTGCTGGATCACTGGATAAGCCCCTAGGCTGGCCATATTGCTCTGGTCCATGGCTGAGAGGGGCTAGAACAGAGACACAGGATTGTTTCAGGGTCCGCAGCTGAGACTGAGATCTTCAGTCCTGTCTCCAGGGTCGGGGTGGGTGCGTCTCCCGGTGGGCTTCTGAGTGAGCAGGCCTGCTATCAGGCTGCAATTGAGTAGGGTTGGAGTCTATTTATAGGGCTGTTTCAAGATCCACAATGAGACCGAGGTCAAGGAGTCAGCCTTCAGGGACACTGCCAGACATGCCTCCCTCCAGGACCAAGATCCAGGAACTCAGAAGGGCATGTCTCCTGGCGGGATCCTAGCTGGGCAGAACTGCTCTCAGACCACAGCTGGGAGGGGCTGAAACTGAGCTTCAGTGCTATTTCAGAAACTGCTGTGTGACTGATATTGGCAAGCCCAACCTGGGTGGCACCATCAGGCAAGACTCCCAACAGTTCCCTATGTGAGAAGGATTGCTCCAGGATTGCAACTGAGAGGGGCTGGAACTGAGATTCAGGGCTCCTTTAAGAACCACTAGGAGACAGAGGTTGGCAAGTCTGTCCCAGTGCATCTCCCAGTAGTTTCCTGCATAGGGGGAATAGCTCTGGACTGAAGCTGAGACAGAGCCTCTTCAGGGTCTGCTGTGGAATGTAGGCTGGCAAGCCTGTCCTGGTGACATAGACAGGCATGTCTCACAGCAGTTCTCTGTGCTTTTGGGTTTGTTCCCAGACTGGGCTGGAGTCAAGCTTCCGGGCCCCTTCAGGATCTGCTGTAGGAAGGAAGCTGGCAAGCCTGTCACAGTGGCTCAGACAGACTAGTCTCCCAGCAGTTCTCTGCGTGGGTGGGAATACTCCTGGGCTGTGGCAGAGAGGAGCTGGAACTGAGACAGGGCCCCTTCAGGATCTACTGTGGGATGGAGGCCAGCAAGCCTGTCCCAGTGGCACATATGGGCAAATTTCCCTCTGGGTCCTTGTGCAAGTAGTACTAATCTGGGACCATTATTGAGAGGGTCTGGGGCCAAGTTACAGGATAGCTTTTGGGTTTACTACCTAGACCAATGTTGGCAGGCCTGTCTGTTGAGGCACTAGTGTGCCTGATTCCTCCCGGACCCTTGGCAAGTGGTTTTGATAGCAGACTCAAGGCCAAATGGGGTCGTAGCCAAACCCTTAGAAGAACAGGGCTATTTCCAGGTATGAAGCCAGGATAGCAGTCAGCTGGTCTACCACCTAGGTGTGGGTCTGCACTCTCAAAATGACCCTCCTAGGTCTTGGGCTCCACTGGGTTTCACAACTTCCTATCTGTATCCCAAGGATCCCACAAAGACACTTTTGTCTGTGGATGGGTGCAGAATTCTTGTTGTGAGGGGATATGAGTGAGGGAACCTCCTATTCTGCCATGTTGTTCTCTCCTGTTTCCTGTTACAAGTTTTTTAGCTTAACCTTTTATATTTAGGTCTCTGTTCCATTTTGAGTCAATTTTTGAGTATGGTGTGCATGTAGATATCCAATTTTCTCAGCACTATTCGTTGAAAAGACTATCTGTCCTTTCCCCATTGAAATGCCTTGCACTTTTGTCAAAAGTCAATTGACCATTAATGTAAAGGTTTAGTTCTAGATTCTCAATTCTGTACCTTTGGTCTGTATGTCTGTCTTTATGCCAGCACCACACTGTATTGATAACTGAGCTTTGTAATAAGTTTTGAAATTGAGAGGTAAAAGTCCTCCAACTTTGTTCTTCATTTTCAAAATTGTTTTGGATATACTGGATCTATTTCATTTAATTTCAGGATCAGTATGAAGTCAGAAACTGTGAAGGGTCTGAGATTTTACCCTACTTGCAAACTAACAAATTAGTTTGCGACAGTTTCACGTATATATGCTGACAGAAGATATCAGACCCCTATGTCAAGGACAGATGGTTTATAAGTCATGGCAAAAGCAGCATCCAGAGTACCATCTCACTAGTGCCTCCTTTTTCATGCCCCAGTTCTCCACAGGGCAACACAAATGAGGGCCAGATGTTTACCTGTGTATGCAATGGGTTTCATCACAGGAGAAAACCCCCCAAATTAGGAGGCTCTGAAGTTTATACAAGGTTTGCTGGCACATCTGCCCATCCTCCCCTTTAGGAAGGGAGAGATAATGACTTCATCTTTTCTCTTGAATGTAAACAGATCTTCACTGGAAAGGGGAGTGGAAGGCCTCTAGGTTTATTATCTTGAAATGTAAGCAAATGTCTACTGGGGAGACACAGCTCGAAATCTCTAGCTTCCAAGGCCTTTGCCATTCAAACAAGCTCTTTGTTCAGAAGACCTGGACTGTGTGGAGCTGTGAAATATTCATGGAGAATTGTCTCCCAGCAATCAATTTGTCAATTTCCTAAAAAAAAAAAAAAAAAAAAACAACTGTTGGAATTTTGATAGAGATTGTGTTAATCTACAAATCAATTTTGAGAGAATTGCCATATTACTGAGTTTTCCATGATCATGGGATGGATGTCTCTCCATATATTTAGGTCTTCTTTAATTTCCCTCATCAGTATTTTTAAATTTTCACTGTACATGTCTTACACTTATTTTGTTAAAATTATTCTTAAGTGTTTTATTCTTTTTAATACAATCATAAGTGGAGTTATTTTTTAATTTCACTTTTAGAATTTTCATTGCTCGTACATAGTAATACAATTGATTTTTGTATACTGACTTAGTATCCCATCACTTTGGTGAACTTATTTGTTCTAATAGTTGTGTGTGTGTGTGTGTGTGTGTATAAATTCCTTAGGATTTTCTACATGATGATCATGTCATTAGCAAATAAAGACAGTTTTACTTTTTTACAACCTAGATGCTTTTTAATTTTTTTTTACTTGATTGCACTAGAACCTCCAGTACAATGTTGAATAGAAGTGGCAAGAGTGGGTAGTCTTGCCTTCTTCCTAGTCTTGGAGGCAAACATGCAGTCTTTTATGATTAGGTATGACGTGAGACAGAATTAGGTGAAATCCAGGGGGCTCTGGAGGATCCAAGAATCACATTGGAAGCAGATAGGGCAGAAACAGTTGGAAGGGGTTGGGAATCAGGTGTGGCTATGGAGTAAGCTATTTAAGTCTGGATTCAATCTCTACTAGTTCTTATCATTGGATCTGAACACAGGAGCACATCTGCATTAGAAGATGTCAGACTCAGAGGATCTTCCCAAAGGCAAGCACCAGGTGCATTCACACAGGAAATGAACCATGTTCACTGAGAAACTACTGGAAGATTTGAACAGCTTTTTCAATGAGAACCTATACCCAAACCCCAGCCTTCAGTGGGCTTCGAAAATCGAAATACATCCAACAGTACTGGAGGTCTGGTTCGAGAACCACAGAGCAAAACTTAAGAAAGCAAAATGCGAGCATGTTCAGCAAAAACAAGAAACTCAACAACCATCAATACCAGAGGGCGAAGTCAAGACCAGTGCTGGCCTGAGAAATACAGACACGCTACTCAGATTCCCCAATGCTGCTCATCCTATCGGCCTGGTGTATATGAATCTTCGGGCACCCTCATTCCTACTCATTCTGTACCCCAACCTTAAGGTCCCTACAAATGACTTCCCTGGCCAAAAAATAGTCCATTTTGGCTGCTGCCAAAATCCTAACATATACTGCCTCTAGCCCATTTGGGAATCCCAAGTTTGTTCTCCACGCTTCAATTCTAGTTCTTCTTCCTGTTCATCTCTACAAAGTTGAGAGAGATGCTAAATACAAAAAATTACATATTGTAAAAACAAAACACTGGTGGTTTTTGTGGATACTCTTCATCAGGTTGAAGGCTGAAGAAGTTCCCTTCTATTCTAAGTTTGTTGAGAATTTGTATTATAAATTTGTATTTTTCTGTGTCCATTGAAATGATCACATGGTTTTTGCCCTTCATTCTATTATGTTCATTTCCACGTGAATTTCATTTTCCTGAACTTTTACAAGGGAAATATAGATTTTATAACTTTATGACTGGAACTCTCCTGTTGTTTTTGTGAAGTGTCAAAAAATATGGTGGCTTAATTTCTGAGATCTCCAGACTCTGTTCCCCTCCCTACTCTTTCTGGCCCTGTTCTTTCTTTTGTCTATATTGTCACTATCCTGTTCAATTTAGATTGATCAGCAAGTCTCCTCAGTGTGGATCTTTATCCTCAAAGGATGCTTTGGCTAGTTAGTTCTAAGAGCTTGTATGATCCAGACTATTTTAGATCTCTTATATCTTGTTGCAGACCATTGTCATGGAGGTTTACCTCTACAGTTTTAGTTCCTGTTCTCACTTTGGCTCTCTAAACTTTCAGTTAGTGCCTTTTGGTTATTTTGTTGTTCCCGGGTCAGTGAGATGCCCTGTTGCTTCCCTAAGCATGTTTCTGTACAGATGCCAGTACTATAGGTATTGTAGCTATCACTGGTCTATCCCTACTTGCTCATATATATCTTTTTACTTTCCAAAACTTATTTTTTATTACTATACAAAATGTGCACTCTCCTCTCTTTTTGTGTCTCCCACCCCACCCCCCAGAGAACAGTACATGGTGTGCAGGGATGGCGTGACCAGGAGGCCTTTGTCCTGCGCCCTGCCCACAGATTGAGCTCTGCCCCAGGTCTTTTCAGGCATCTAGATACACCCATAGCCTGTCAGGCTGGGGCAAAGGGGTCCCAACTCACATGTACTCCTTGGCAGAGTTGGACTTAGAGTAAGAGTGAGGTACATGGTACCCAGTTTGGGTCTTATTCCCAGGACAAGAGCAAGAGAATAGTACACCTCCTAGGAGGGCCAGAGAAGACCCTGCCTAGCCAATAAAGATAGCAGGACCAAACTCATACCTAATATTCAAGGGGATCAAGGGGTTGTAAAAGTCCGTGACAATCTGATGGCCATACCAGAAGAAAGCTACCAAGTCAGCAAGACCTGCCATGATGAAAATGACGCCTCTAACCATGCCTATTGTATTAGTCTGTTTTCACACTGCTATAAAGAAATATCCAAGACTGGGTAATTTATAAAGGAGAGAGGTTTAATTGACTCACAGTTTAGCATGACTGGGGAGGCCTCAGGAAACTTACAATCATGGCGGAAGGGGAAGCAAGGACCTTCTTCACATGGCGGCAGGAGAGAGAAAGCATGTGAGAGAGCAGGAAAAACTACCGTTTATAAAACCATCAGGGCCGGGCACAGTGGCTCACCCCTGTAATCCCAGTACTTTGGGAGGCTGAGGTGGGCAGATCACCTGAGTTCAGGAGTTTGAGACCAGCTTGGCCAACATGGTGAAACCCCGTGTCTACTAAAAATACAAAACTTAGCTGAGTGTGGTGGGGGATGCCTGTAATACCAACTACGTGGGAGGCAGAGGCAGGAGAATCGCTTGAACCTGGGAGGCAGAGGTTGCAGTGAGCTGAGACTATGCCATTGCACTCCAGCCTGGGCAACAAGAGTGAAACTCCATTTCAAAAAACAAACAAACAAAAAACTGTCAAATCTCCTGAGAATTCACTCACTATCATGAGAACAGTATGGGGGAAACTGCCCCCATAATCCAGTCATTTCCCTCCCTTGACATGTGAGGATTACAATTCAAGATGAGATTTGAGTGGGGACACAGAGCCAAGCCATATCAGCTATACAGGCCTTCTTCACTTTATCATTTCCCCCACAACACATGCACTTCATGCCCATCGTGGCCACACACATATGGTCAGGAAGCCCAGCACCAGGTATGCCACCATTAAGGGCTCAAAGGACCTGCATGGCTGCTGGCAGGGCGAGCACCAAGTCATACATTTCACAGCTCATCAAGCCCATGCTCTGCGTGATGTAGTCCATTCACAGTCCCTTGTGATGATGCTGTTGCCCACACATGAGCTCATCTGCCGCTGCAGGATGGTGGTGCAGGCCACAAGGCCTACCCAGCCCAGCAGAGTCATGGAAAAGTTCAGCAATTGCAGGCCCAAATTGGCCATTTCTACTCTCAGAAAAAATTGGGAGTGCTGGGCAGGCAACCCTACAGTAAAACAAATAAAACTTTGGGGCATCCCCATGAAAGACATCTTGGGGTAGAGTTTTTAAGTCATCCAAAGAGACAAAGAAGTTTTTGGCCAGGTGACCGCAAATCTTGTCACCTGAAGTACACACAAATTGACCCCTCTGGTGGAGTGATAGTCTCACAGCAGAGGGAACAGGCCCGTATTTTGTGTTTTGAGGAAAACAATTTATTGTCTAGCTTTGTTGTACAAATAACTCTTACTTTAAAAGAAAGCTAGCAGCTGGATAACTTGAACATGAAAATGGGAAACCAAAGAACGAAAGTGAGGTATGGCAACCCCTGGGACTATGACAGGTGTGTGTCGGGGGAGGGGGAATCATTTTTGTTAGATCACATCTTTGCACCAGGTGGCAGAAATAATTGGGAATGGAAAGGAGTAAACAAACAACAAAAACAACAACAACAAAGGTGACACTTCACCTCTATTACTTCAACTACTACTTTAACTTACTAATTTGTGTTTTTTAAATTTAATAAAAATTGAGTTACATTAGGGAAGCTGGAATCATATTGCATGCAGGTAGTTATGGGTGGGGAAGAAAGGAGACTAATGAGCTGATGCACTGGTGTTGCAACAGATGTAATTTGAGTCCTTCAAAAAAAATGCTTGACATTTTTATCATGGTGAGATAATGAGACCTGTTATAGCAGATTCTCTCTTCAAGGAGGGAGACCTTGAGAGTGGATTTTACTCACAACTGCCATCAGTAGACAAATAAAATAAGTGAATGTTCATGACCTAAGTACAAGTGTTACTCAACAAGATTAATGAAGTCTAACAAATTTGAAACCAGTAAAAGTCATCTAGAGGGTCTCGGTGGATACTTTTTATTTTATTTTATTTTGAGAGGGAGTCTTGCTCTGTCGCCCAGACTGGAGTGTAGTGGTGCGATCTTGGCTCACTGAAACCTCCGCCTCCCGGTTTCAAGCGATTCTCCTGTCTCAGCCTCTGGAGTAGCTGAGACTACAGGCATGTGCCACCATGCCTGGCTAAGTTTTGTGTTTTTAGTACAGACGGGTTTCACTATGTTGGCAAGGCTGGTCTCGAACTCCTGACCTCAAGTGAGTCACCTGCCTCGGCCTCCCAAAGTGCTGAGATTACAAGTGTGAGCCATGGCGCCCGGTCATTGATTTTAAAAATAAATATTTTAAAATCTGGCATGCCATGTGATTAGAATCCTCAGTCACTAAATCAGGAAATTTCCATTTTAAAAAGTAAAATGTTGGTCTTTTGGATATTTCAAGCCCTCCTCCACACACACTATTCTTATCCCAAGACTTTTATTTCAGCCATCATGTAACATCTTAAATTTCTCCACAAATAACTTTATACTTTTATCTTAAAATCCCCAAATGTTTAAAATCATGCATTTTAAACCTTTTAAAAGTCCTAGTACTCTTAGTAATTTAATGGTGTCCAAATGTGGAAGTGTAACTTCAATTCATTAGCTGAGAATAACTTTTTAAAAATTGCAGTAACTAAAACAATAAGGATTAACAGAAAGCATTTGTGTTGAATACTGAGCTTCCATGATAAAAAGTAGTAGATATACTTCTCAAGTCATTATATTTTATTAAGGACACATAGAAGCAAACTCACATACTTATCAAATATTTTAATGTAAATGCATTAGAAAGCAAATATTTACTTTTATTTATTTACATATCTATTTAGAGACAGGGTTGCACTATGTTGCCCAGGCCGGGGTATAGTGGCACAACTACAGCTCACTGCAGCCTGGAACTCCTGGGCTCAATCAATCCTCCCACCCCAGCCTCCTGAGTAACTGGGACTACAGGCATATGGCACCACACTTAGCTAATAAAAAAAGAGAAAAAATTAGAGATGGGGTCTCACTATGTTGCCCAGGCTGGTCTTGAACTCCTGGCCTCAAGTGATCCTCCTGCCTCAGCCTCCTAAGTAGCAGGGAGGGATTACATGTATGAGCTAATGTTTCCAGCTAAATCTTCATTTTTGAATCAACTTAGTTTCAAATACCTTTCTGACTGTAATATTCCAATTAAATGGCATAATAGCTGGTTTTGCTTTAAAATTTTGGGAAGACTAATTAAAAGTTTTAATAAGGAAAATTAAAAATACATTGCAGAGCGATGATGTTGCCAAATAAATTGAAAATCAAACTTAAAATTAATAGGCAAGTGCCTCATTAACACCATCAAGCAATTCTAATATTTGAGGAACACAGATGCTAGTTCCAGAAGCCTCCCCTGCTTCTTTCTTTATCCTTCCAACTTAATTTGTACATGTTGTCAATAGAGATTTATAGTAAGCAGAGTTTGATGAATAAAATTGTATGCTTACTAATATCTGTATCTAAGAAATACTTAACTTATTTTACTTAAATCTATTCAAAATTGAGATAACACTGAAAAGGAGATTACAGTGAAAGATTTGTTTTTCTGGATATCAGTCTGTCTCTCAAATTTCTAGGGTGGAGAACTGGGAAAGGAGATGAATGAAATAAGAAAAGAAACAGATCACAAAGGAATTACTGACGGGAGAAAGAATAATACATACCTAAGAACAAAACATACAAAACCCAAATTCTGCAGTCTGAAGGAGGAGGAGCCCACATTCACAACTCCTATAAACACATTGAATGAGGATCTGACAATGTTGTATTTTATTGTTTAGAGTTATACCTATTGATACTGTTCAAAGGTTGGGATTGAAGGATGTGGAAGAAATAACTTGTCAAAAATATTTGCTGGCCAGGCACAGTGGCTCATGCCTATAATACCAGCACTTTAGGAGGTTGAGGCAGGCGGATGACCTAAGGTTGGGAGTCGGAGACTAGTCTGGCCAACATGGTGAAACCCCGTCTCTACTAAAAATACAAAAATTAGCTGGGCGTGATGGCGGGCGCCTGTAGTCTCAGCTACTTGGGAGGCTGAGGCAGGAGAATCACTTGGACGTGGCAGGCGGAGTTTGCCGTGAGCTGAAATTGCGCCACTACATTCCAGCCTGGGCGACTATCTCAAACCAAAAAGAAACAAAAACAAAATACCACATGTTCTCACTTATAACTGGGAACTGAACAATGAGAACACATGGACACAGGGAGGGGAACAATACTCTGGGGGCCTATCAGGGTTGGGTTGGGGAGAGGGAGAGCATTAGAAAAAATAACTAATGCATGCTGGGCTTAATACCTACGCGATCGGTTGATAGGTGCAGCAAACCACCATGGCACACGTTTACCTATGTGACAAACCTGCACATCCTGCATATGTACCCCAGAACTTAAAAGATAAATAAATAAATAAATAAATAAATAAATAAATCAAAACAAATTTGCCCAGTGACCATTATAGTCCTTAAAGCATAATATTCAGCCAACAGCTCCCTGTTCAAACACAATTAGAGTAGGCAACATGATTCATTTAAAATACTTACTTAGCACCTACTATATGCCAGGAATGATTCTAAATACTGAGACTAAATAAAATAGGTAAAAATTCCTACCTGCGTAAGATTATATTCTAGTAGGAAAAGCCAATTGAAACAGGATAAATAAGTAAAGTTATGGAATACAGATATAGATATAAAAAGAGTTATATCAATAATGTTAAGTACTAAAGAGAAAACAATAAAACCAGGAAGGGAAATAGGATGTTTGGGCAGGAGTGGCAGTGGTGGTGGTATGGATATTAATACATCATCTGACTTATGATTTTAAGAGGATCACCCTGACTACTGTGATGAGAACAGAGTGAATCAAGAGAGGGTGTTTGTATTAGTCTGTTCTCATGCTGCTAATAAAGACATACCCGAGACTGGGTAATTTATAAAGGAAAGAGATTTAATTGACTCACAGTTCAGCATGGCTGGGGAGGCCTCAGAAAACTCACAATCATGTCAGAAGGGAAAGCAAAAACATCCTTCTTCACATGGTGGCAGGAAGGAGAAGTGCCGAGCAAAAGGGAGAAAAACCCCTTATAAAACCATCAGAACTCGTGAGAACTCACTATCACAAGAACAGCATGAGGGTAACCACCCCCATGATTCCATTACCTCCCACTGGGTCCTTCCCAAGACATGTGGGGATTATGGAAACTACAATTGAAGATGAAATTTGGGTAGGGCACAGCCAAACCATATCAGCATCCTTTTAAGATTAGAGATATAATAGCTTCTTTGTGGGTACACTGATGGAATAGTCCAGTAGAGAGGGTAAAACTGATGATGCAAAAGAGAAAGGGGATACATAATAACTTATAACTTATTGGCAATTTAGCAAAGACAGCTAACCAGTACCTTAGGTGACATGGTTTGGATGTTTGTCCCCTCCAAATCTCATGTTGAAATGTAATTTCCAATGTTGGAGGTGGGGCCTGGTGGGAGATGATTGGGTCATGGGAGTGGATCCCTTATTTATGGCTTAGCTCCATCCCCTTGGTGGTAAGTGAGTTCTCACTCAGTTCATGTGAGATCTGGTTGTCTAAAAGTGTGTGACACCTCCCCACCACCACTCCTGCTCTTGTCGTATGATGCTGGCTCCCCCTTCACCTTCGGCCATGATTGTAAGCTCCTTGGGGCCCTCACCCAGAGCAGATCTTGGCACCATGCTCCTTGAACAGCCTGCAGAACCATGAGCCAATTAAACCTCTTTTCTTTATAAATTATCCAGCCTCTGGTGTGTCTTTATAGTGACACAAAAACAGCCTAATACATTAGGCAATCCAAATGTATCTAACATACTATATAATTTACTTATTTATCATATTCATTGTTCATCGTCTATCTGCCCCCACTAGAATGCAAGCTCTATGAAGGCAGGGACTTCTGTTTGTTTCATTTGCTTATCTGTCCCAAGCACAAGCTGTTACCCAGCACATAGCAGGTGCTCAATAAACGTTTGCTGCACGAGCATATTTTATGGGCATAAAGAGAAAAAACAGTCTGTCATATAAGTACAACCACTTAGTTTGGAGTGTGGGGCAGCACTTGGGGATGATGAAAAGAGATGGTGCCTAAAGAAATACAGAGAGAAATGCTAAGCTAGTCATTGGCAAGCCACCATTCCATGGGGACACAGGAAATACATTGTCTTTTTATCCTTCATGTTTTATGCTTATTTTTGAAATCCCTTTGTATCCAGAGTAAAATGTAGGGAAAGAGTGTCATCATCTGTCACGTGTTTACCTGAAGTATATGCTTGATAAATATAGTAGTTTGAAAGGCTACCTAGATGGAGGGTTCTACACTGTTTTCCACAGGGCTCACCAGGTCAGTGATTCTGGGGTTAGGCCATGTAAATCTCCTAAAGCATCCCTATTCCTGAAATACACACACCCAGCACTGAGAATCACTACAAAAGATGAAATATTTTTAATTTCTTAAAGGATATTTTTAGGGAAGCATTACATATTCACTTGATCAGACAACAAAAGTCAGTTCTCTTGACATTCTTATACAATATGCTGACAGTTATACAATTCTCTCTGACAGTTACCAAGGCCTGAGGGAAAGTGAATCTGCTGTGACACAGTGACCCTCTTATCCAGAGCATAAAATAAATGTCAGATTCTCTCCTGTAGTTTGCAAAACGTAAGAAAGGGCATATTCTCTATAACATAAGCTATAATTTCTAATGCTTAAAGGTAACTTATTTGAAAATAATTCAGATTGAATCGCTATTTCAAGGCTGAAACTCACATATTGCTTTCAGCTTAAATGATCGTTGCTCAGCAAATAAATTGGACATTATTGTAAGTGACAAATACATTTATCTCTTTTTATAGAGAATAACACTTGCTTTTCCTGTCCTTGAAGAAACGGTTGTCATCATCGTAACCTAACAAGTTACAACTGAGTTCATCATCTCATTCACACAAGCCTGCCATTTTAAACAAGGGAATTACTGCAGTAAACAACTTCATAAATAGAATGGATAGAAGCCATATCTTTCATTTATTTTACAAATTTATTTTTTTAGAGATGGGGTCTCACTATGTTGCTCAGGCTGGAATGCAGTGGGTATTCCCAGGTCTCATCATGCCCCACTGTAGCCTTAAAGTCCTGGCCTCAAGTGATCCTCCTACCTCAGCCTCCAGAGTAGCTGGGACTATAGGCACGTACCACCACACCTGGTTAGAAGCCATATCTTTTAAAAGATTTCTTGATCCTTGTATCTTAGGGAAAAGGCAATTTTGATATATCTTGTGACAGAGATGAACTGATCTGATAGGTTACTGGGTTTTTCTTTCTAATCAACATACAGTATTATTGACTTTTCTGTGTGCATATACTTCTGTGAATTTTAACACATTTATAGATTCCTGTAACCATGCCACAGTTGGATACAGAACAATTATATCTCTCATTCCCCACCCTGCCAACTCCCTTAAACTCTGTCATTGTCACAAGAGTTGGCAAACTACACCTGAGTCAAATCTGGTCCATGGCCTGTTTTCTCAGGGCCCAGAAGCTAAGAATCATTTTTACATTTTTAAAGTTTTGTAAAAAGAACAAAAACCAGAGACAAAAGTAAAGAATATGTGACACAAAGCCTAAACTATTTACTATCTGGCCCTCTACAGAAAAAGTTTGCTGTCTCCTGCTTTAGAATCACACCTTCCTCCAACTACTAATCCTTGGAAATCACTGATCTGTTTTTCTGTCACTGTAGTTTTGTCTTTTCAAACATAGCATATATATTCCATTTATAACTGGAATCATACAGTAGGTAGCCTTTTGAGTCGTTGTTGTTGTTGTTGTTGTTGTTTTTGACACAGAGTCTCACTCTGTCGCCCAGGCTGGAGTGCAGTGGAGAGATCTTGGCTCACTGCAACCTCTACCTCCCGGATTCAAGTGATTCTCCTGCCTCAGCCTCCTGAGTAGCTAGGATTACACGCATGTGCCACCACGCCCAGCTAAAAAACAATTTTATTTTATTTTTTGTCGCCTAGGCTGCAGTGCGGTGGTATGATCTCGGCTCACTGCAACCTCAGCCTCCCAGATTGAAGCAGTTCTCCTGCCTCAGCCTACTGAGTAGCTGGGATTACAGGCGCACACCACCGTACCTGGCTAATTTTTTTTTTTTTTTTTAGTAGAGACAGAGTTTCACCATATTGGTCAGGCTGGTCTCAAACTCCTGACCTCATGATCCGCCCGCCTCAGTCTCCCAAAGTCCTGGGATTACCAGCATGAGTCACTGCGCCCAGCAGTTTTTTTTTATTTTTAAAAGAGACGGGGTTTCACCATGTTGGCCAGGCTGGTCACGAACTCCTGGCCTTAAGTGATCTGCCCACCTCAGCCTCCCAAAGTGCTGGGATTATAGGCGTGAGCCACCGCGCCTGGCCTCCATCTCTATTCTTTTGTCACTTTGAGAATATTATATAAACGGAATCATATAGTATGCGACATTTTGAAGTTGGCTTTTTTTGACTCAGTGTACAGCAGAATACCCTTGAGAACCATCCAAGTTGTTGCATATATTAATAGTTCATTGCTTTTTACTGTTGAGTAATCTGTGGTATGGATGTACCACAGTATGTTTAACTAGTCAACTATAGAGAAACATTTTGATTATTTCAAGATTTTGAACATTGCAAATAATGTTGCTATGATCATCTGTGTACAGGTTTGTATGCACACAAATTGTTATTTCTCTGGGATATATACCCAGGAGTGTGATTGCTGGGTTGTATTTTTAGTTTTTGCCCCTTTTAAAAATTGGACTGTTTGTTTTCTAACTGTTTGGTTTTGAGGGTTCTTTGTATATCCTGGACTGGACATACAAGTTCTTTTTTTAAAATGGATCGTACGGCCGGGTGCGGTGGCTCAAGACTGTAATCCCAGCACTTTGGGAGGCCGAGACGGGCGGATCACAAGGTCAGGAGATCGAGACCATCCTGGCTAACACAGTGAAACCCCGTCTCTACTAAAAATACAAAAACTTAGCCGGGCGAGGTGGCAGGCGCTTGTAGTCCCAGCTACTCGGGAGGCTGAGGCAGGAGAATGGCGTAAACCCGGGAGGCGGAGCTTGCAGTGAGCTGAGATCCAGCCACTGCACTCCAGCCTGGGTGACAGAGCGAGACTCCGTCTCAAAAAAAAAAAATAAAAAAAAAAATAAAATAAAATGGATCGTACTTTTGGTGTTGTGTCTAAGAAATCTTTGCCTAACCACTGATGATGATGATTTTCTCCTGTGCTTCTTTCTAAAAGGTTTATAGTTTTATGTTTTACATGTAGATATGGAATCAATTTCAAGTTAATTTTTGGAAAAGAGATGAGGTTTAGGCCCAAATTGACTTTTTTTGTTTAGGGATGTACAATTATTTTAATACCATTTGTTGAATAGTCTTCTTTCTCCACTGAATTGCCAAATGTGGTATTAATATTAATATACCATACAATGGAATGTTATTAGGAATTAAAAAAGGAATGAAGTACTCATACATGCTACAACATGGATGAACCTTGAAAAGATTATGCTAAGTGAAAGAAGCCAGATCACAGAAGATCACATACTGTATTGATTCCATTTATATAAAATGTCCTGAATAGGCAAATCTATAGAGACAGAAAGTAGATTAGTGATCGCCTAGGGCTTGTGGTTTTGGAGGGTAAATGAGGAGTGACTGCTAATTAGTACAGTTTCTTTCTGCTGTGATAAAAATGTTCTAAAATTGTGGTGATGGTTGCAAAACTTTTAATATACTAAAAGCCAACAAATTGTACACTTTAAATGGGTGAAATTGTATGGCCTGTGAATTATATTTCAATAAAGCCATTATAAATGTTTGCGGGGGAGAAGGGAAGAGGAAAGTGTCTTGCTCTGCCACTGAGGCTGGAGTGCAGTGGCACAATCATGGCTCACTGCAGCCTTGACCTCCTGGGCTCAATCAATCAAAATTTTTTTAAAAAGAAGGAAGAATGTTTATGAATCAATCAATGACAGAGCATAGCAACAAGCAAAAATTAGGATAACTGAGCAAGAGGTAAATAGTTTTGGACAATTGTAGAGCAATAATATTAGTAAGAGGTGCTCAGAAAGCAATGTAGTAGGCCAAGCGCAGTGACTCACGTCTGTAATCCCAGTACTTTGGGAGCCCGAGGCGGGTAGATCACCTGAGGTCAGGAGTTCGAGACTAGCCTGGCTAACATGGTGAAATCCCGTCTCTACTAAAAATATATAAATTAGCCGGGCATGGTGGTGGGAGCATGTAATCCCAACTACTTGGGAGGCTGAGGTGGGAGAATCACTTGAACCTGGGAGGTGAAGGTTGCCGTGAGCCGAGATCGTGCCACTGCACTCCAGCCTGGGCGACAGAGTGAGATTCCATCTCAAAAAAAAAAAAAAAAAAAGCAATGTAGTGAGTTTATGAAGTGTTGAATGAGCTTTGAACATAAAAAAAAAAAAAAAAAAAGCAATGTAGTGAGTTTATGAAGTGTTGAATGAGCTTTGAACATAAAGTTCTTTAAAATGACCCAAGCCTATTACTCATAGAGTGCTGGTAGCAGTATACATTGACATAACATTTATGCAAAGCAATTTGTTAATGTATATCAATAATTTTTTTAAAAAAACAAACAAACCTAAGAATCTTTTCTACCATTGAGTGGGGGCGGCAGAAGTCTATGAGATTTTCTTCTCCTTGCCCTAGCATTAATTCACCCCTCTTATTCGATGTGTCTGCTGAACTATCCCTCTTCTTTGGTCAGAATTTTAACAATTATGCATTTTAAGTGTAAGATGATGATTGTTTTAGACAATTGGGTGATAAAAAAAGAAACCAGCAAAGTTAACTTTAAAAGTACCAGGGGCCTGTAATCCCAGCACTTTGGGAGGCCGAGACGGGCGGATCACAAGGTCAGGAGATCGAGAGCATCCTGGCGAACCCGGTGAAACCCCGTCTCTACTAAAAAATACAAAAAACTAGCCGGGCGAGGTGGCGGGCGCCTGTAGTCCCAGCTACTCGGGAGGCTGA
>NW_012102132.1:2512080-2531390 GCF_000951045.1 Mandrillus leucophaeus
GAGACCATCCTGGCTAACACGGTGAAACCCCGTCTCTACTAAAAATACAAAAAACTAGCCGGGCGAGGTGCCAGGCGCCTGTAGTCTCAGCTACTCCGGAGACTGAGGCAGGAGAATGGCGCAAACCCGGGAGGCAGAGCTGAGATCCGGCCACTGCACTCCAGCCCGGGCTACAGAGCAAGACTCCGTCTCAAAAAAAAAAAAAAAAAAAAAAAAAAGTACCAGGGACCAAATGAGAAGACAGGTAAGCCAATATAATAAGTACCTGAACTTGTACTTGCAAATGACTAAGTACTTGTGAGGTTCTTATTTTGTTGAGATCTTCTGTTACAGTTATGAATGGCCGTATGACTAAGTGCTACTTAATGGGATGTAAGCAGAAGTTTTGGGTGGAGGTTCTGGGAAAGTTCTTTTAAAACGAGGTTGACTCACCTGGCAAGCGTCCTTTTGCCTCATCTCTCTTCAGTCTTCCTCTTTCCTTCAGCCTGGAATACAGACATGATGGCTGGAGTTGCAGTGGTCATCTGGCAACCAGGAGGCAAACTTTAGAGTGGAAAATGTGTGCTAAGAAGGACAAAGCAGAGAGATAGAAGGAGCAAGGGACTTGGATGACTTCATGGGCTTGGCATGCCACCACTGGATTGTCTACCTCTGCCTGCAAAAGATAGAAAATAACCTCCCAATTTATTTAAACCACTCTTTATTTAGTGTCGATTGCTAGCAGCTGAACACAATTCCTAAAGCATGCACTAACATCCATGTGGTGGCATCATCTTATCTTCAATACCCTTCTTCAGATGACGCTAGTGTAAACCTTACATGGAATATTTTGAACCACTGAGGTAGGGCATTGCGTCTCGGTCAATCTCTCCCTCCACTTCCAAATATAGTGCCTGATAAATAGTAGGTGCTCAGTTAAAATGGATTGACCAGTCATGAGCCTGGCTAAGTCTTGAGCCATACTAACTCTCGCACCCTAGTCTTCAATTTGGCCAGGCTAGCTAAATTGAAGACTATAGCCATTGTGGTTCCTTGAACACAGTAAACAAACTTTACTTCAGTTTGAAGGTAGTAGAGTCCAATACCATCACAAATGTATTTAATAAAGAGCCAATGAAAACATGAGAATAAGACAACTCCTAAAATGAAAAAAAAAAGGCAGATGATGATAGAGAAGAAATTATTGCTGTTAAGTTTAGCCTAAAGCTGCCTCCTGATATATTTTAAGTTCAGCCTAAAGGCATCTCCTCACAGACTGACCTGTAACCCAACTGGATGTGTAAACAAACTATAACCTACTCTGGTGCCAACCACTGAGTTTTGGCTAATCACAGACAGCCAACTGTTCAAACCGTGTGTGTAACCAATCTGGCTGTTTCTGTACCTCACTTTCTTTTTGCTGCCTGTAAATCTTCTTCCACACGTTCGCAGCATCGCAGACTCTCTGAACCTATTCTGGCTTCCTGAACTGTGAACAGTTCTTTGATCAATTAAACTCTGTTAAGCTTAATTTGTCTAAGGTTTTTCTTTTAACACCACACACCAAAAAGTAACTATGGAAGGTGATGGACATGTAAATTTGTTTAACTGTAGTCATCATTTCACTATATGTATATGTATATGTGTATCAAAACATGTTGTACATCTTAAATATATACAATAAAAAATAAAAGATGAGATTCCAGACCTGCATTTCTTTTTCTTTCCTAATCCATCTCTCTGTGGTATATTTTGTGTCTCTTGTTCATCTCTCCTGTCCTTTAGACTATAAATGCTCATCTGCTTCAGCATTTGTAAAACTATCATTTTAAAATAAAGTGACCTACATAAATAAGTAATTACCAGGGATGAATAAATAATAAAGGAAGGATAAGGGAGTACACACACATGCTCATGAGTCACACACATAAAGAACCAGCAGTGGCATTCGGCTGGGTCACCAGGATAGAGGAAAATCACCAGGAAGGAGAGAGGAGTCACGCAGAATATGCCCGGGAAAAGGAAGGTTCACATAAATATTAGAGGAAGGAAGCATTACAAACCAGATTGGAAATTTTGTCTTCTGACTTTCAAAAATGCATTTTTAAATGCCTGGAGGGGCTGGCATCTAGCTCTCCTTTCAGACTGTGGAAACTGTGTTATCCCTATGACAAACCTACAGCCAAGGAAAATAAAATGTAGTCAGCCCTTCAGCAAGAAGTGTCTGGAGACCATGTCTGTAAGGAAGAAGACATGAAACAGTTTAAGCTATAGAGCGATGAATTTCTCATACATCTTTTCTTGTGACCTGAGATCAGGAGCTTCTGACCCTAACATTATGGAAGAGTGTTTAGCTCCTGATTTGAAAAATATATGGCGTATGATAGAATGTTCAGCGACAGACAACAGGGTGGACTTGCAGGAATAAGGCCGTGAGAAGTCATAGACTTGGACTTCCTGTCCATATTCTACTTCTAACTTTGCCCATTTCAACTTTGCCTCCTACATTTTTGGCTCAGCATCTTTTAAGAAACTTTTATTTTTCGCGTCATTTTCTTTATGCTACTTCTTTATATTGAAAATTTTTAATCCTATAGAAAAGTGTAAAACTAGTACAATAAACACCCACATGCCCTTTACCTAGATTCGCCATGGCTAATTTTTGTATTTTTAGTAGAGACGGGATTTCACCATGTTGGCCAGGCTGGTCTTGAACTCCTGACCTCAGGTGATCTGCCCGCCTCGGCCTCCCAAAGTTCTGGGATTACAGGGTGAGCCACCATGCCTGGCCCTCTTTCCTTTCTTTTAAAGATTATCCTGAGCTTTTTTTTTTTTTTTAACCTTTCATAGCATTGACATTTTGTAATAGTCCAGGTCAGCTGTTTTGCATAATGTTCCTGAATTTGGTTTGATTATTTCCTAATGATTAGAATCTTTTTTGGGAGGAGGGGGCAGAAATACTTAATGTGTGATCTGTGTCCTTAGTGCATCACATCAGAGGGCACGTGATGTCAATTTTTCCCATTATTGGTGACATTAAATTTGATCATTTGGTTTAAGTGGTGTCCACCAGACCTCTCCATTATAGAGGTACCTTTTCCCCTTTATAATTCATGATTACAACTAGTGGTACTTTGAGACTGTGAATATATTATTCTGTAACATTTTACTTAATGATTTTACATCTATTGATGATTCTTGCCTGAATCAATTATTACAATGGTGATTGCACAATTTTGGTTTTCTAATTCTAACAATCCTACATTAATTAGTTGGTCTTCTTCTGTAAACAACTTTCCCTTCTCCTCCTCCCTACCTCTTAATTTTTTTAAGAATAGGGTTGGTTTGAATTCTTTATTTAATGTGTTACGATCTGTTCCAGTCCTTATTTTAATACTCAAAACTGTCCCATATTTAGCAAGTGAGAGCCCTTTTAAGCTGGCTTCTGCCTTTTTTTGGCATGACTTTATCAGTTTTGTTTTTCTTCAGTAAGTCCTCACTTAAGGTCTTCAATAGATGCTTGGAAACTGTGACTTTAAGTGAAACAAAGTATTAAAAAGTATTTAAAAACCCAGATTCCTTCCTTATCAGTGTTATGATGAAACAATGTTATTCAAGGACCTGCTGTACACCATTTCGCTTGAAGTTGCAGTTTCCAAGAACATATCAATGAGATTAAGTGAGTACTTACTGCACTTCCATATTTCTGTCCCACAAGATATTCCGAGTTCCCTTTATACTTTCCCCACTCCAGCCTAGAATCATCTATTTCTCCAAGAAGCCCTGGTTCTTTATAGTGGGAAATAATCTCTACAGACTAAGATCTGGGCACTAGATATGCTCATTGTTATCAAGGTATTTTCCACAGATTTTTATTTTATTTTATTTTGAGATGGAGTTTCGCTCTTGTTGCCCAAGCTGGAGTGCCATGGCATGATCTCGGCTCACTGCAACCTCTGCCTCTCAGGTTCAAGCGATTCTCCTGCCTCAGCCTCCCGAGTAGCTGGGATTAAAGGCATTCGCCACCACGCCCGACTAATTTTGTATTTTCAGTAGAAATGGGGTTTCTCCATGTTGTTCAGGCTGGTCTCGAACTCCCACCTCAGGTGATCCACCCGCCTCAGCCTCCCAAAGTGCTGGGATTACAGGAGTGAGCCACCACACCTGACCTATTCAGAGATATTTTAAACAGAAAAGAAATATCATCGAGAACAGTCATTTCCGGTGGGCTGTGTAAGGCTGAATTAGACAAGAATGTAGAAAGTATAAGAAGAATTTTAGAAGGTAGGTAATATTTTTGATAACGGTTTTCATTTGTGTAAGATGAACTAAGTGCATGACACCTGGTAATGTCAAAATTGACTCTCATATTAAAAGCCATATTGAACATGCCATGCTTTCATCAGCATGGTAATATACATTTTCCATATATAATCTAGAACGTAATTTGCATCATTTAACATATTTTTTTTTTTTTTTGAGATGGAGTCTCGCTCTGTTGCCCAGGCTGGAGTGCAATGGCACGATCTCGACTTACTGCAACCTCCGCCTCCTGGGTTCAAGCAATTCTCCTGCCTCAGCCTCCCAAGTAGCTGGGATTACAGGCATGTGCCACCATGTCCAGCTAATTTTTGTATTTTTAGTATTGGGGTTTCACCGTGTCGGCCAGACTGGTCTTGAACTCCTGACCTCAGGTGATCCACCTGCCTTGGCCTCCCAAAGTGCTGGGATTACAGGCATGAGCCATCGCACCTGGCTCGATTTAACACAAATTTTAACCCCACATTTATTTATAGTGAAATGTTCTTCCTAGGTTTGCAACCTTATTCACACTTACAACTATTTTGGGATTTTATTTGAGAAGAGGAGGAGAAAAGACAAATGAAGAAAGAGAAAGGAAACACAAGGTGCTTTAATTAGAAAAAACCACTGGTAGATTCACTGGTAGTTGAATCTATCATCTGAATGAGTATTGACATAAAGCATAGGTTTATAGGTTTATAAAGAGATTTCCTTAATTCTCAGGGAAGCTGTGTGGCACAGGCTATTAACTATCCAATACTGCCCACTCCTCTAGAACTGAGCAAAGTAGGAATCTTCATAAATTATTTTTTAAATGATTATTGTATATGTAACCCACATAGAGCTGAGCTGTACCATGGCCCAGTCATAACATAGTGCTGTTTTCGAAGAAAACAGTTCAACATTCAAGAAACAAATTCAAAAGTAATTTAAATTTTAATAAATCATCTTAATTTTCTTTTATTTTTGGTAAAACATTTTTTAAATTCCAAAGGGAGGTTCTATTTATATTACATGGGAAAACTTGTATAAATCTTTCCCCCACCATTTCTCCCTCTCTTCCCATCGCTAACTTCAACATCTTATGCACGTGGCAGAAATCCTCTATCCAAAACCCTCCATCCTGTCTCCAAAACTCATTTAGAGCTAGCTGTCTTCTTTTTCTGCCTCCTTTATTACCTTCCAGATCTTCTCATTTCTTTTCTTCTAGTATCCCCTGCCCTTTTTAAAACAGACTTTATTTTTTTAAAGCATTTTTAGATTCAGAGCAAATGTAGGGGGAGGTACAAATATTTCCCATACTCCCTTTCCCCATACATGCATAGACTCCCACATTATCAACATCCCCCACCAGAGTGGTATATTTGCTACAATTGATGAACTTACACTTGACACATGAGTATCATGCACAGATCATAGTTTACCTTAGAGCTGCCTCTAATGTATATTCTATGGATTTGGACAAATGTATAGTGACATATATTCACGTGAAAGTAACTGATTTGTTTTTTATTTTATAGGCTCATAGGCAGAAGGGATTTGCCTCTTCTCAAATGAGACTTCAGACTTGGACTTTTGAGTTAATGCTGAAATGAGTGAAGACTCTGGGGTACTGTTGGGGAGGCATGATTCGTTTTGAAATGTGAAAAGGACATGATATTTGGGAGGGGCCAGGGTGAAATGATATGGTTTGGTTTTGTACCCACCCGAGTTTCATCGCGAATTTTAATCTGAATTGTAATCCCCATGTATTGAGGAAGGGACCTGGTGTGACATGATTGGATCACAGGGCGGTTTTCCCCGTGATGTTCTCATAATAGTGAGTGAGTTCGCAAGAGATCTGGTCTTTTGATAAATGTCTGGTGCTTCCCCCTTCACTTTCTCTCTCTCCTGCTGCCATATAAAATGTGCCTTGCTTCCCCTTTGCCTTTTGCCATGATTGTAATTTTCCTGAGACTTCCCCAGACACGCAGAACTGTGAGTCAATGAAACCTCCTTTTATTATAAATTACCCAGTCTCAGGTAATATCTTATAGCAGTGTGAAAACGGACTAATACACCATGTATTTAAAGGACTTGAGTGTTATGATCTAAGTTTTTGGTCACTGCAGCCAGTATTATGGTAACCCAAGTCCAGTAACACTGTGGCTCTTATAGACTCATAGAGGTGTCACCTTGGTGTTCTTGGATAAGATGTGGAAGAATTCCCTGTATTACCAGGCAAAGATTCTTGTTCTCTTCCCTTATTTTTTCCCAAACAAATGGAGCCTCTCTCTCTCTGTGCTGAGCTGCCCGGAACTGGGAGAGGGGTGACACAAGCACCCCTGTGGCCACTACTACTGGGACTGTGCTGGGTCAGACCCAAAGCCAGAACAGCACTGGGTCTCACCCAAGGCCTGCTGTAACTACTGCCTATGTTTGTTCAAAGACCTAGGGTTCTACAATCAGCAGCTGGTGGAGCCAGTCAGGTTTCTGTCCTTCTCTTCAGAGTGGCATGTTCCCACCAGCCCTGGGCAGGTCCAGAGATGCTGTTTGGGAGCCAGGGCCTGGAGCCAGAAACCTTAGGAATCTACCTGGTGCTCTATTCTACTGCAGCTGAGGTGGCAGCTGAGTCACAAGACAAAGTCCTTCCCACTCTTCCCTCCACTTTCCACAAGCAGAGGAGTCTCTCCCTGTAGCCACCACCACCCCAGGACCATGGCAGGTACTACCTGGCTAAAGTCAATATTCACTTAAGGGCCAAGATCTCTTCAGTCAGTTTGTGGTGAATGCTGCCAAGCCTGGGACCCTCCCTTTAGGTCAGTGGACTCCCCTCTGGCCCAAGGCAGGTCCAGAAATGCTGTCTAAGAGCCAAGGCCTAGAATCAGGGACCCCCAGAGCTCATTTGGTGCTTTGGCCAAGCTGGTACCTCAGGTGCAAGACAAAGTCCTCTTTACTCTTTCCTCTCTTTTTCTCAAGCAGAAGAAGGCTCTCCCTGTAGCCACCACAGCTGGGAATGTGCTGGGCCATATCTGAAGCCAGCATGTCTCTGAGTTTCACCCAAGGCCCACGGCAAGTACTGCCACTGCTGATTATTTAGGGCCCAAGGGTTCTTTAGTCAGCAAGTGATTCATCCTGCCAGGACTGGGTTCTTCCCTGCAAGGCAGCAGGTTCCCTTCTGGCTCAGGGTGTGTCTAGAAATGTCATCCAGGAGCCGGGGCCTTGAATGGGGGCCCCAGGACTCTGCCTCATGGCCTCTCCTACTGTGGTTGAACTGGTATCCAAGTGGCAATAAATGTCCTCTTTACTCTTCCCTGTCCTTTCTTAAGCAAAAGGAAGGAGTCTCTCCCAGAGCTGCAAGCTGTGCACCCTGGGGTTAGGGGAAGGGTGGCACAAGCATACCCTTGGCTGCTCCGGCTGGTGTCTCACTAGGTCGCATGCCTCCCAAGCCTACTGGCTCCAAGCCCAGCACAGCACCAACACTTGCCCAGGAATTGCAGTTCTTGTGGCCTAGACTGCCTTTCAAATTTATGTAGGACCACAGAGCACTTTAATGCATGGCGGCGAGGCTTGAAAGAACTCAGGTTCTGACTGCTGAGATGGGTGATTCCCTTCCGGCTAGGGCTGATCTAAATGCTCCCGCCGTGGGCACCAGCTGAGTTCTGCCTGGTACTGCTTTCCCCTGTGACAGGGCAGCACTGAGTTCCAATGCAAAGTCCTACAATCACTGTGCTCTCCTTCTCCCAAGCCCACAGATTCTTTTTTCCATACCATGCAGCTGCTGCTGGGGGATGGAAAAGAAGTGGTGTCAGCAATTCAAGACTGTCTTTCCTACCCTCTTCAGTGCCTCTTTCAGTGATAGGAAGTTAAAGCCAGGTACTGTGAGAACACAGTATTAGTCTGTATTAGTCTGTATGAGAACAGACTAATACAGACTAATACTAATACAGGTTCTTATGAAAGTGCTTTTGTGTGTGGATAGTTGTTCAATTTGGTGCTCCTACAGGGAAGATGATCAGTGGAGGCTTCTATTCAGTCATCTTGCTTCTCTGAAAAGCGTTTTGAAAATCTCCTATGGAAGTCTGACTTTCTGGTACTTTCCAAGGAATGGGTTTTCCTTCTTATGAAAAAGAAAGATTTTATTATATTTGTGATCACTGCTTTTAAACAAGCTCTGTCAAATGTAACTGTATCTTTCTATGGAGATACCCACATGTTTGTAATCAGAGAGTATAAATAACAATTGCAAATCCCATCTTTATACTTCAGAATCTCCATGGCAACCCCACCTCGCCCCCTTGTAGATAGGCAGAGCCATGTGATTTGTTCTGGCCAATGTTCTGTGAAGGGAGGAGTCATTCCTGGACTGAGGTGGTGAAAAGTTCACGTGTGATTCTGTCACTTCCTCTGCTGGGGGACTAAAGAAGCTGCATGTTCCAGACAGTATAGTTACAAGGTGTTGAAGCCTCTGACAGTATAGGTACCTGGGTGACTGAAACAGACTTTCGTTGTACTGTATCAGGCCACTAAGATTCAGGGCTTGTTTGCTACCTCACTCGTTATAATCAGCCTCTCCTGGTTTTTCATATCTGTTCACTATAAGTAACATTTTAAGCTAAACTATTTAAGTAGATGTATATTAACTATATATACATGTATATACATCTACCAAAAATCAAGTATATATTATGTATATTGCTATGCTATGGTTTGGCTGTGTCTCCACCCAAATCTCATCTTGAATTGTAGCTCCCATAATTCCCATGTGTAATGGGAAGGACCCAGTGGGAGGTAATTGAATCATGGGAGGAAGATCTTTCCCATGTTGTTCTCGTGATAGCGATTAAGTCTCATGAGAGCACATGCTGTCTTTGCCTGCTGCCATGTAAGAGGTGCCTTTGCTACTCCTTTGCCTCTGCCATGATTGTGAGACCTCCCCGGCCATGTGAAACTGTGAGTCAATTAAACCTCTTTCCTTTACACATTACCCAGTCTTGGATATGTCTTTATTAGCAGTGTGAGAACAGACTAATACATTTATATAATATATAAATTATAAAAGTAATATATCAAGCATGTGTATGTTATATATATCTACTAAATATATTAAATATATGTAATATCTTCTCCATACCTCAGCTGTGACAGCTATTGTCAGTTTGATTCATATGCTTCCAGACTTTTCCTATATAAAGGTATGAAAGCATTCAACATCTAGGTTTCATATGGCAACTTTGTCACTAATGTCAAGCTGTACCTTTATTAACTAACTCCAAGTCCCCAAAGGAAAGTAAAAATCTGTTCTCTTAAATGTTGAAATATTGAAGTTTTTCTTCCACATTTTGCTCAGAGTGAAAACTCCCTTATCTCTCCTCCTTCTGCCTCAAATGGTTCTTTCTTCTTGGATGAGTAGTTCGAGTTGATCATTGAGAGGGCAAGAGAGCCCTCAATCTCCTTGGCTCTTGACAACTGCTTCCTTTTGCTGTAAAGGTTGAAGAAGGAAAAGAAAGAAAATTCCAAGACACAGTGTCCCAAGTATAGCTCAAGCAGGAAGAGGCGCTTTTCCAATGTACTCTTCTTAGTTTCCCCACCTCCCACCATCTTGTTAACCTTTTCTTTTCTTTTTTCCTTTTTTTTTTTTTTTTTTTTTTGAGACAGAATCTGGCTCTGTCACCCAGGCTGGAGTGCAGTGGTACGATCTCCACTCACTGCAACCTCCACCTCCCGGGTTCAAAAGATTCTCCCACCTCAGCCTCCTGAGTAATCCCGAGCTGGGATTACAGGCATGCACCACCATGCCTGGCTAATTTTTCTATTTTTAGTAGAGGTGGGTTTTCACCATGTTGGCCAGGCTGGTCTCAAAGTCCTGACCTCAGGTGATCTGATCGCCTCAGCCTCCCAAAGTTCTGGAATTACAGGCATGAGCCACTGCACCCGGCCTCGTTAACCTCTTCAACTGGACTACTATAGCAGATAATATTGCAGTCTCACAATTAATCCCTTTTTCCAGCCCAGAGGTTACTGTGGACACTCCCCATGCACACTGGTGGCTTCCTGCATCTCTCTGTGCTTTCTGGATGACTAAGCATGCTGAAAATGTCTGGGAATTAACAACCTCGGGAAGAATACTCAGGACCTCCACTTATGAGGGATAAGAATAAATAAATACATGAATCCTCACTTAATGTCATCAACAGGTTCTTAGAAACTGCCACTGTAAGCAAGCAACATATAACAAAACTGATTTTCCCATAGGCTAATTGATATAAACAAGAGTTAAGTTCCTGTAGCATATTTCTGGTCTTCGAAACATGACCAAACTTCTAAATAAAGACCCAAAACATTTGTAATATTAAACATTGAAATAAATATGAACCATACATACATTTAACAAAGATTAACAAAAAACAGTAAGATAATTATTTACCCAATTTTTGGCGCATTAGCGAGCGATGACAGTTGTGGTGGTGGTGGGTTAAATCAAGGAATAAATGTTTGCAAAGCAAACATTGTAAGGAGCATCTCCTACCACCACGCAGTTCAAAACCACTCATAAATAGAGCAGGCTCACTGAGCGCTTTTGTACCACATCTTTTATTGATTGTTGTGGACTTTATGAATATTTATTTGACAATAATTTGTACTCACTCATTCATTTTCCAATCTGTTTATTCCAGTTCAGGGTCACGGGTGGCCAGCGCCTATCACAGCAACTCAGGGCGCCAGGTAGGAACCCATCCTGACCAGGAAGCCATCTCATCATGAGCGGCACTCACACACCCATACTCACTCAGACTGGGGCCATGTAGACAAGTCACGTCACCTCATGTGCACAGCTTTGGGATGTGGGAGAACACTGGAGTACCTGGAAAAAACCCACACAGACTCCACACAGATCCTGGCCCCACCCAGGGATCGATTTTATTTTTTCTCATCAACCTTTTAACAAAACAGCGTTGAATGAAACAGTGTTATTGGAGAACCTACTGTACGCCAGCTTCTTTGACCCCCAGTGGCACAGTTCTGAGACATCTTGTACTCCCTGTCTCAGAGGACTCCTGCTGGAATTGAGCCTCAGTTGCCCAGAGTAATAACTTGCCCACTGACACACCCTTTACAAGCTTCCCTCCTTTCCTTGTCTCACTTCCTCACTCTGTCACTGTACTTCCTGGGATCACCTCCTAAATAAACTACTTGTTTCCAAAACTTTGTCTCAAGATCTGCTTTCGGGGGAGCTGAAATGAAGACAGCCATAAGGAAACTTGGCTGACTACAACACTACCTTGTCTCTCTAAAGGCCAGAACTCACAACTTCTGCCTAGGCCAAGGTTTCTACTTTACCCTGAGATGTCAAGATCAGTCAGGAAGTATGTTAAAAATACTGAAATATGTGAATGATTTCCTTTGTAAGTATGAGTTAGAGTATATCCAAAGTTACCCTGTGAACAGTGCCATTCTCCCTCACTGAGACAAGATGTGAACTTATAGCTAACTAGGAATTGGTCCCACCTGTGTCACCCATCTTCTATGTTTCAGTGGAGAAATTCCTAGGCAGGTTTTTTTTTTTTTTTTCTTAAAAGATCCGTATTCAGTCACTCAACAAGTATTCATTGTTTATTAAATGCCAGGCATAATGCTAGGTAGTGGATATCACATTTTAAGTATTAAAATTTTTATATGAGTAGTTGGTAACTATGATACATTAATTTAGAAACTTCAGTGGGATGTATATACTTAATTATGTTCTTTAAATATACTAAAAAGGAAATCATGACTGTTAGGCAAATACTGTAAAATGGCTCACTTAACTCCTATTCTAACGTTGGTGGTATTTCAGGTGAAACTTTCCCGTGCGGTGATTGTGTATTTTTACTACTACATTTTCCTGGCTGCATTTCTGGCTGAGTCATATCCAATCTCTTTCTGCTTAAACTAGCTGGAATGAACCTGTTGTCCATAACTAAGTAGAGAAGAGAATTGTAAGAGAATTGTAAATACCAGCTTAGGAAAAGGTTGCAAAAGATACACACACTGGTCTGAGGAACAGGAATATGGATGAACCTATAGGAGAGGATACAGAGCATGGGGACTTTTGTGTTTCGTATTAATGACCACCAGAGAGCATCCACATAGGTGCACAGCATGATCCATCTTGTGTATGTCAGCCAACCTCTTTCCTCGGCCACCCTAGTTCCTGTGAACAGAGTAGTCATGGTGGCAGTGATGGAAGCTGTGTATGGGCCCAACAACATGTACTCCCTTTCATCATGGCTGATCTAACTACTGTCTCTGCTAAATGCCCAACCTTCCAGCAGTAGGTAACAATGCTGAGCCCTCAAAATGGACGATTGCTCTGGGAGATCAGCCAGCCAACAGCATATGTTGTCAAACTTTTGAATTTTTGTCAGTCTCGTAAGTGAGAAACGTTATCTCTGTATCATTTTAATTCGCATTTCTCTTACTGTAAGTAAAGTTGAATATCTTTTCACATGTTTAAAGGCTGTTTTCATTTCTTTTTCTGTGAATGATCTATACATATCTCTTACAACTTTTTCTATTGGGTTGTTAGTCTTTTCTTCTCAATTTAAGAAGTTCATTATATGTTAAAGACGTTTGCTTCTTGATTATTATGTAAGTTGCAAATATTTTTTTCCAATTGGTCATTTGTCTTCTCACTTTTGTATAATGTTTTCTGACATGCAAAATGTTTTTATTTTTATGTGATCAAATTTATCTTTTTCCTTATTGTTTCTGGAGTTTGAATCATAGTTAGTAATGTTTTCCCTCTCCCAGACGTCAAGGGATTCACCCATATTTTCTCTTATTATTTGTGTAGTTTCATTTTTCACACTGAGAATTCTTCTCTATCTGGAATTTATCAGTGTAAGAAATAAATTGGATCTTATCTTTTTCCATATGGCTATCAAGTTGTTCCAGTGCCACTTATCTAAAAAGTGTTTCTTGGGCTGGGCGTGATGACTCATGCTTGTAATCATAGCACTTTGGGAGGCCGAGGCGGATGGATCGCCTGAAGTCAGGAGTTCGAGACCAGCCTAGCCATCACGGTGAAACCCTGTTTCTACTAAAAATACAAAAAAATAGTTAGGCGTGGTGGCAGATGCCTGTAATCCCAGCTACTCAGGAGCCTGAGGCAGGAGAATCACTTGAACCTGGGAGGCAGAGGTTGTAGTGGGCCAGGATCATGCCACTGCACTCCAGCCTGGGCAACAAGAGGGAAACTCCGCCTCAAAAAAAAAAAAAAAAAAAAAAAACACGTGTTTCTTTTCCCCATGATTGAAATAAGCTTTTATCATATACTATATTTCATGTGCGTGTGGGTGTATTTCTTGCTTGCTTTATATTCTGTTCCATTTGTCAATTCATATGCCAATATCATACTGATTTAATTATAAAACTTTTAAATATGTTTTCATATCTCTTAGAGCTAGTCCTCCTCATCACTTTTATTTCCTAAGGAATGTCTGTTCTTACTTATTTATTCTTCTAAATAAACTTTATAATCAACGTTTCTGGCTCCAGAAAAAAAAGACTGATGAAATTATATTGAGATAGTGTTAAATCTGTAGATTAGCTTATAAATAATTGACACTTTTATGTTGTTAAATTTTCCTATAAAGAATGTGGTAATCTACTTATTCAAATATTTTAGGAGTGTTTCATAGTTTCTTCATAAAGATTTTCCATGTTTCTTGTTATGTTTCTACTATAAGGCACTTTATTTTATTTTGCTCTTGTAAATGGTGTTTTCTCTTCCATTATTTCTTCTAACTGGTTATTGATTAGAAGAAATATTGTTAAAATGTCCATACTGCCCAAAGTGATCTACAAATTCAATGCAATCTCTATCAAAATTCTAATGACATTTTTGTCACACAAATTTTTTTTAAATCCTAAAATTCATATGGAACCACAAAAGACCCTGAATAGCTAAAGCAATCTTGAGCAAAAGGAACAAAGCTAGAGGCATCATACTAGCTAACTTCAAAATATGCTACAAATCTATAGTAATCAAAACTGCATGGTACTGACATAAAAACAGGACACATAGATCACCAGAACAGAATATAGTGCCCAGAATAAATCCACACATTTACAGTCAATTTATTTGTCAGTTTTTGACAAAGATGCCGAAAACACACAATGGAGAATGAACAGTCTCTTGATTATTATTTGCAGTAATTTGTTCATTGACTCTTTAGGTTTTCCAGGTATATAATATCAGCTGCAACAAAAAAGATAAAATTTTACTTCTTTCTTTCTCCTTATTATGCCTCTACTTGATTTTTTTTTTTTTCTAATTGCTTTGGCTAATACCTCCACTTGATTTTTTTTTTTTTTCTAATTGCTTTGCCTAATACCTTCAATACAATTTTTAAAACTAGTGGATCCAGACCGGGCGCGGTGGCTCACACCTGTAATTCCAGCACTTTGGGAGGCCAAGAAGGGCAGATCAATTGAGGTCAGGAGTTTGAGACCAGCCTGGCCAACATGGTGAAACCCTATCTCTACTAAAAGTACAAAAATTAGCTGGGCGTGGTGATGTATGCCTGTAATCTCAGCTACTCAGGAGGCTGAGGCACAAGAATCGCTTGAACCCGGGAGGTGGAGGTTGCATTGAGCTGAGATTGCACTGCTGCACTTCAGTCTGGGTGACAGAGCGAGACTCTGTCTCAAAACAAAACAAACAAACAAAAAACTAGTGGATCAAATGGGCCTTCTTATCTCAGTCCTGACTTTGGCATGAAAACCTCCCTTATTTCATTATTAAGTAAGATGCTGTACTTTGGGGTGAGATATATAAATATATAATCATGTTAAAGAAATATCCATGAGGTCCTGTTTTATCATTTTTAACATGTCAACTCCTAAATCTGTAAGTGGTAAAAGAACGAGTCACATTATTTATCTCAAAGAAAACCTGTTAATGTAACATGTGATCAGAGTAACTTCACAGGCAAGTGTGTTCAAGAATGTCTATTCCAGGAGGCTTACAATCCCAGGGGAGGGGTGCTGCATGAGCCAATCACAGAATAATTCAAAGGCTCTAGGGTGGAGAGTAGGGACAGTATAGTGTAGTGGGTCTCTATATTAAAAAGACTCAGGTTCGAGTCCTAACTCTGCAACTGTGATAATGGGCAAGTTACTCAGCCTCTCAGGGCCTCAATTGCCTTTTATGTAAATGAGGATAATGATCCTAGCTACCTGAAGGATTGCTGTGTTTAGTGAGATAATTGCCCCTGAAGATTTAGTTTAGGACTTGGCACATACTAAAAGCTCATTAAGTGGTAGCTCTTATCATTAAGTGCTAAAACAAGTAGTAAAGATAATAAATGCTATGAGGGGGTCTCTGGACGAGGGGGACACTTAAGCCAATTCTTTGAAAGGTTTGTAGGGTTTGAATAGACAGAGGATTAAGGATGAAAAAGAGGACTTTCTAGGTAGGAGGGGAAAGATCTTTAAAATGTAAATAGTCATGCCAAAACAGTAGTTCATTTTAATTTGTGTTTTTTAAAAGGTCCAATTGCTTTTTTTGTCCAGTTGCCTTTTAAAAGCATCATTATTTAAAATCAAGCTGGGCATAGTGGCTCACACTTGTAATCCCAGTACTTTGGGAGGCCAAGGCTGGCAGATCACTTGAGGCCAGGAGTTTGAGGCCAGCCCCGTCAACATGGCAAAACCCCGTCTCTACTAAAATTACAAAAATTAGCAAGGCGTGGTGGCACATGCCTGTAATCCCAGCTACTCGGGAGGCTGAGGCACAAGAATTGCTTGAACCCAGGAGTTGGAGGTTGCAGTGAGCCAAGTTTATGCCACGGCACTCCAGCCTAGGTGATAAAGTGAAACTCTGTTTCAAAAATAAATAAATAAATAAATAAATAAATAAATAAATAAAGCATCATTATTTAAAATTCGATTTGCTCTCCTCATTACATTTTGCAGAATACTTGAATATGAATAGCATGTTTTATTATCCATATGAGAGAAAAACACTTTGAATCAACTTCCATGATGTCTATCTTTTAGGCCCCCACTGGCTTCTTCATCCTTTATAATTTTTATCTAGCTGCAACTTTGCATTTTAATTTGACCCTGCCTTTATTTATTTGCACTTATTACCAGAGCACTTTCTTAAATTAATTTTTTTTGTGTTTCCTGTTCAGTATTTGATGACTGTTTATTATTGTAATTCATTGTTCAGAAAAATGTACCACATCCCACATCCATCGTTACACTCCATTCTCCATGGGGTCTAAACCATTTTACGGAGTCATTAAATGAATATGTTATTTGGGAATTAAATGAATGGAAAGAAAGTGAAAGGGCATCCAGAGGTGGTGAGGAGGTGAGGGAGGCAGTGGTGGGACTTATTCAAAGCACACTCTCCACTGCAAGCAGGAAGTACATAAAAAGCCTGAGCCTTTCCGTTTCCCCTATCTCCCCACTCTGCCCCTTAGTCCTCTAATTTAGTGGAAACTTGCATTAATCTCCTTCAGACTGAGATTGGGAGTGTGCAGGGCAGTTGAACAAACATTTGTGGAACATATTGGTTGTCTCAAGTTTTCTCATCCAAGAAGACTGATATGGTTTGGCTGTGTCCCCATCCAAATCTCATCTTGAATTGTAGCTCCCATAATCCCCATGTATCATAGGAGGGACCTGGTGGGAGGTAATTGAATCATGGTGGTGTGGGGTTTTCCCATGCTGTTCTCATGATAGTGAATAAGTCTCACAAGATCTGATGGTTTTATAAAGGGCGGTTCCCCTGCACAAGCTCTCTTGTCTGCTGCCATGTAAGATGTGCCTTTCATCCTCATTTGTCTTCTGCCATGATTGTGAGGCCTCCCCAGCCATTTGGAACTATAAGTCCATTAAACCTCCTTTCCTTTGTAAATTACCCCATCTCAGTTATTTCTTCATTGCAGTATGAAAATGGACTAATACAAAGACCCTGAGTCAAGAATTTTAATGCCAATAGTTCATCTGGGAGGTGATTGTCAAAAAGAACGGTGGGGAAAGGGGGAAGTAAAACAGGAAGGGGAAGGAAGCCATGTTAAGGAGAAGGAAGGTATGTTATTGTCAAGAACTATAAAGGGTCATTTATTCATTTAAAATTTTGAAAAGAATAAATGCTTACTGGAGAAATTCCAGAAAAGATATATATGTATACAGATTATATACATGTATATTATGATATGATATAAATGTCAAGAAGTGTGGAGGTTCTGAGATTTTACCATACTTGCAAGCTAACAAGTTAGCCTGCCACAGATTCATAGATTCTGGCAGAAGACAGGAGACTCCTGGATTAGAGGAAAGGGATATATTACTCATGGCACAGCAGGCAGTTCCCCACATTTCCACAGGGTGATGGGGAATGGTCCATATGGATGCTGCACATGCAATATTTATCACCAAATTCTCATCCCTTTCTCACTAGGGCTGTTCTGGGGACCTTAACTCCATGGCACTTCTGGTCTATTCATCATTCTACCACACCCAGTTGCCAGAGCCAGTCCTGACCAAAATATGGAATTGGCTTTGATTGCCAACTTCCCCTTCTCCAAACTTTCCCCAAGGTGACTGTCTCTACCTTCCCCAAGGAGAAAGTGGATCCACATCTTTATGTGTCTTGGATTCTTTTATTCTCAATGAAGTCTGCCATTGTAAACTCTTCATTTGCACTAGGGAGTAAATGGCTGGGAACAGCTGTGTTATCCTTGGAACTGGGATCAATGTCTTAAAGCTAAAGATTTAAACACCTCATCTAAGTGAAACAGGAGAGTTCCCTGATTCCCCTTGTGGATGTGTGATGGGATGTCACTTGCTTGGTCGCCGGCAGCTCAAATCCCTAGTGGGAGCCTGCAGCTGGGCAGATGCAGAGGCCGTTCTGAGCACTTTTGGGCTCCGGCCCCAAGCCAGCATCTTAGGGATGGGTGTCTGCAACTCCCGAAGCCCAAGTGGGCATGTGTTATCAAGCTCTTTCAGATTTGCCATCTGCAGATGGCTTGTATGTTAATCAGCTCAATGGACCCTCTGCCTTATTGCAAGGGCTGGGGGCCAGTGTAACAGCCTTCTATATCCTGAGTTATTGCCCAGTGTACAATAAGAATCAGATCACACTTTTATTTTATTTTATTGATTTTATTGAGTGGTGAAGGTGGCTCTCAGTGAGATGGACAGGGAGTCAGAAGGGGGTGGATGGAGTGGGAAGGTGGTCTTCCCCTGGAGTCAGGCCACCTAATGGCCAGATTCTTCTCCGACCGCCCCTAGCTGAATTCCCCTCGGCATCCAGATGTTCCTCCTCTTCTCTCTTTCTTTGCTGCGTTGTTCCACCATCGCTGGTCTGCTGGTCCTGACATTCAGCCACTTGTGTGTGTGCCCACTAAGGTCTTGGGTTTACACAAGGGCAGGATGGGCAGGGGGGCACGGCAGTCCAAAAGGCAACTTTTTGGGTGCAAAAACAGAAATGCCTGTCCTCATTTAGGGCCGCATGTCTTCAGGCTTGAGGGTGGGGTCTTTGCCGGGGAACCACCCTCTTCTACCCAGTATTTCCCCATCTCCTGTCCATATCATTTCCCTCCTCTGAAGAGGTACATCTAACTGCTGTTAGAATATGTACGACGACTGATCTTAGCTACTTCCTGCTGACAGGGAGCATTGTTTTGGGGAAAATAGCAGTCAGATTCCTCCCAGAGGTCTATCGAAGGGTCCCCAGCAAAGCAGAGTCTTTGTCTGAAGCTCTGGTTGCCTGACCATTTGGAGTTTGATGGTTTCTAGGTGTGAGAGAATAAAACAACTTTTATAAGGTTAAGTATCCATGGGTTAAATGTGTATTATGTAAGGAAAGAATCTAGTGCCAAGGGTTACAGAGATAAGAAGTGAGGCCGGGTGCCATGGCTCACCCCTGTAATCCCAGCACTTTGGGAGGCCGAGGCAGAGGGATCACCTAAAGTCAAGAGTTCAAGACCAGCCTGGCCAACATAGTGAAACCTGTCTCTACTAAAAATACAAAAGTTAGCTGGGTGTGG
>NW_012102132.1:2534095-2535269 GCF_000951045.1 Mandrillus leucophaeus
AGAAAGAAAGAAAGAAAGAAAGAAAGAAAGAAAGAAAGAAAGAAAGAAAGAAAGAAAGAAAGAAAGAAAGGGAAAAAAGAATCAGTATAAATGTTAACTGTTTTTCCTTTGCTTAACTTGAGCGCCCTCTTGAGGGCAATTAGTTTGGTTAGTTGAACACTTGTGCCCGAGGAGAGAAGGGCACTCTCAACTATATCGTTTAGAGTAGCTGTTGCATACCCTGCTTTATGGGTTCCTTGTTCTACAGAAGAACTCCAGTCCGTAAAGAGAATCCAGTCTGGGAAAAACAGACTCGGGGCTGTTGCAGGGGGCACAGTGGGAGTGAGACCAGCTCTTTGGTTTGCATGGGATCTGGGCGAGGCCTGTGACTGCCGGCTTTCCCCCACTTCCCTGACAACTTGCATGACTCAGCAGAGGCAGCCATAATCCTCCTAGGTACACAACTTCAGTGACCTGGGAATCTCACCCCCATACTCCATGGCAGCCGCAGCAAGACCTGCTCAAGGAGAGTCTGAGCTCAAACACGCCTAGCCCTGCTCCCACCTGATGGTCCTTCACTACCCACCCTGGTAGCAGAAGGCAAAGGACATATAATCTTGGGAGTTCTACAGCCTGCCTACTGCCAGTCCCTTTCCACACTATTATAGTTGATGCTTTCTGGAAAGCACCACCTCCTGGCAGGAGGCCAACCAGCACAAAAATAGAGCATTAAACCAACAAAGATAAGGACTCCCATGGAGTCCACTGCACCCTCTGCCACCTCCACCAGAGCAGGTACTGGCATCCATGGCTGAGAGACTCATAGATGGTTCACATCACAGGACTCTGTACAGACAACCCCCAGTACGAGCCTGGAGCCGGATTGACTCATTGGGTGGCTACACCCAGAAGACAGACAACAATCACTGGAATTCAGCTCACAGGAAGCCACATCCACAGGAAAAGGGGGAGAATACTATATCAAGGGAACACCCCATGGGACAAAAAAATCCGAACAAGAGCCTTCAGTCCTAGACCTTCCCTCCGACAGAGCCTACACAAATGAGAAGGAACCAGAAAACCAACCCTGGTAATATAAAAAAACAAGGCTCATCAACACCTCCCAAAAATTACATTGGTTCACCAGCAATGGATCCAAACCAAGTAGAAATACCCTATTTACCTGGAAAAGAAT
>NW_012102132.1:2538114-2540429 GCF_000951045.1 Mandrillus leucophaeus
TAGAGGTGGAGGTTGCAGTGAGCCAAGATCATGCCACTGCACTCCAGCCTGGGTGACAGAGTGAGACTCCATCTCAAAAAAAAAAAAAGAAGTGAAATATATGAATTATTCTGAAAACACTATTGTGCCCTCTGGTATAGAACAGAACATGTCCGGACACAGTGGCTCATGCCTGTAATCCCAGCACTTTGGGAGGCCGAAGTGGGCGGATCACGAAGTCAGGAGATCGAGACCATCCTGGCTAACACGGTGAAACCCCGTCTCTACTAAAAAAAAATACAAAAAATTAGCCTGGTATGGTGGCGGGCGCCTGTAGTCCCAGCTACTCGGGAGGCTGAGGCAGGGGAATGATGTGAACCTGGGAGGTGGAGCTTGCAGTGAGCGGAGATCGTGCCGCTGCACTCCAGCCTGGGCGACAGAGAGAGACTCCGTCTCAAAAAGAAAAGAAAAAAAAAAAGGACAGAACAAAGGTAAGAACAGCAAGCATAGGCAAGACTATAAAGAGGATATCCACGGAAGGCTAATTATTAATGCTTATCTTTTGTGATTTTTAGCTTGAGGTCCCCAGCCTCTTCACATTGGTACTTTGGGTGTTCTTCTGGGTGAATGGAAGACTCCGTTGGCTTCCCAAGCCTCTACTTGGGTATAATGAATCCAAGAGTCTATTCCAGTGACCTTCACTGCCATAGGAGTAGAAAAGAGTACAGTGTAGGGTCCCTCCCAACCTGGGCCTATAGAGGGAGAAAGGGAAGGGATATCACTTTTACTAGCACTAGGTCCCCTGGGTTGAATAGGGGTGGCCCTGGTTCACGGGATTGGGCCTCCAACAGTTGTTTCAGTTCCTGTTGGAAATGGACCAAAGAGGTTATATGCTTAATTAAATCACAGGTTTCTTGGTCTAGCAAGAGATAACTGGTGAGAAAAGGCTATCCACACATCATTTCAAAGGGACTCAAATCTAGCTTTGAAGGAGTGTTTCTGACATGTAGCAGGGCTATGGGGAGAAAGGTAGTCCAGGGGAGATGAGTCTCCTGAGACAGTTGCCTGAGATACCTTTTGGTAATATCATTTGTCTTTTCTACCTTTCCCGGGGATTGCGGTCTCCAGGCACAATGAAGATAGTACTGTAAAACCAGGTGGCTTTGAGACCCCCTGGATGACAGCCACCTTGAACGAGGGGCCATTATTGCTCTGGAGGTACTTAGGAAGTCCAAAGCAGGGAATTATCTCATTGATTAGTACTTTTATCACCTCAGAGGCTTTCTCTGTCTGACATGGAAATGCTTCTACCCAGTTAGTGAACGTATCTATTTATAGTAGGAGGTACTGGATGCCCCTTGCCTTTGGCATATAGGTGAAATCCATTTGCCAGTGTTCCCCAAGGTAACCTCTTGTACTTTGAGTTCCTGGCCGAAGACGCTGTCAATTAAGGGGGTTGTTTTTATGGCAGATCTTGCCACCCTTAACAATTTATTTAACCCTTTGTATTAGGTTTTTACCTGAGAACAATCTCTGGGCCAGTTGATAGGTTTTATCCTTACCTAGGTGGAAGGCCTGGTGAAGGCTTTTAAGTACTTTCCATTGGTTGGCAGCTGGTAGATGAAGCTTATTGTCCTCCAGTTGTAGCCATCCTGAGGACTGAAGGATGTATTCCCAAGAGGTGGCCCATTCTATTTCTGCAAGAGAGTATTGAGGTTTTATTTCTCTGATGCAGCCCTCCCAGATCAGTGGGGCTTCAAGTGGATCAGAGACCTGGGCCCCTTTGCTGCTGATTTAGCTGCTTTGTCTGCCAGCCAATTTCCCTTGGCTACCTCATCCATCGCTCTTTGGTGGCCTTTACAATGTATTATTGCCAATTCCCATGGGAGGAAAACCTAGGAAAATAGTCTTATTAATTTCCTGATGATAGTTAATGGGAAATTCATTAGCTGTGAGGAAGTTCTCTTTCCAGATAGTAGCATGGGCATGGAGGACTAGGAAAGCATACTTAGAATCAGTATAAATGGGTCAGGTGTGGTGGCTCACGCCTGTAATCCCAGCACTTTGGGAGGCCGAGGCAGGTGGATCACCTGAGGTCAGGAGTTCAAGACCAGCCTGATCAACATGGAGAAACCCTATCTCTACTGAAAATATAAAATTAGTCGGGCGTGGTGGCACATGCCTGTAATCCCAGCTACCCGGGAGGCTGAGGCAGGAAAATTGCTTGAACCCAAGAGACGTAGATTGCAGTGAGCTGAGATTGTGCCATTGCACTCCAGCCTGGGCAACAAGAGCGAAATTCCGTATCAGAAAGAAAGAAAGAAAGAAAGAAAGAA
>NW_012102132.1:2541664-2561100 GCF_000951045.1 Mandrillus leucophaeus
AAAACAAGGCTCATCAACACCTCCCAAAAATTACATTGGTTCACCAGCAATGGATCCAAACCAAGTAGAAATACCCTATTTACCTGGAAAAGAATTCAAGAGGCTAGTTATTAAGCTAATCAGGGAGGGACCAGAGAAAGGCAAAGACCAATACAAGGAAATCCAAAAAAATGACACAAGAAGTGAAGGGAGAAATATTCAAGAAAATAGATAGCTTAAAGAAAAAACAACCAAAAATTCATAAAACTTTGGGCACACTGTTAGAAATGCGAAAAGCTCTGGAAAGTCTCAGCAATAGACTTAAACAAATAGAGGGAAAAAACTCAGAGCTCAAAGACAAGGTCCTTGAATTAACTTAATCCAACAAAGACAAAGAAAAAAAGAATAAGAAAATATGAACAAAGCCTCCAAGAAGTCTGAGATTATGTTAAACACTCAAACCTAAGAATAATCGGTGTTCCTGAGGAAGAAGACAATTCTAAATGCTTGGAAAATATATTTGGGGGAATAATCAAGGAAAACTTCCCCAGCCATGCTAGAGACCTAGACATGCAAATACAAGAAGCACAAGGAACACTTGGGAAACTCATCACAAAAAGATCATCACCTAGGCGCATTGTCATCAGGTTATCCAAAGTTAAGATAAAGGAAAGAATCTTAAGAGCTGTGAGACAGAAGCACCAGGTAACCTGTAAAGGAAAACCTATCAGATTAACGGCAGATTTCTCAGCAGAAATCCTACAAGCTAGAAGGGATTGGGACCCTATTTTCAGCCTCCTCAAACAAAACAATTATCAGCGAAGAATTTTGCATCCAGTAAAACTAAGCATCATATATGAAGGAAAGATACAGTTGTTTCAGACAAACATAAACTGAGAGAATTCACCATTACCAAGCCACCACTACAAGAACTGCTAAAAGGAGCTCTAAATCTTGAAACAAATCCTGAAAACACATCAAAACAGAACCTCTTTAAAGCACAAATCACACAGGACCTGTAAACCAAAAACACAAGTTAAAAAGCAAAACAAACAAACAAAGTATGCAGGCAAAGAGCGTGATGAATGCAAGGGTACCTCACATTTCAATATTAACATTGAACGTAAATGGCCTAAATGCTCCACTTAAAAGATACAGAACCGCAGAATGGATAAGAACTCACCAACTGGCCGGGCACAGTGGCTCATGCCTGTAATCCCAGCACTTTGGGAGGCCGAGGCGGGAGGATCACAAGGTCAGGAGATCGAGACCATCCTGGCTAGCACAGTGAAACCCCGTCTCTACTAAAAATACAAAAAATTAGCCGGGTGTGGTGGCGGGTGCCTGTAGTCCCAGCTACTCAGGAGGCTGAGGCAGGAGAACGGCATGAACCCAGGAGGCAGAGCTTGCAGTGAGCCAAGATCATGCCACTGCACTCCAGCCTGGGCGACAGAGCGAGACTCCATCTCAAAAAAACAACAACAGCAGCAACAACAAAAAACAGAACAAACAAAAAACAGAACAAACAAAAAAAAGAACTCACCAACCATCTGCTGCCTTCAGGAGACTCACCTAACACATAAGGACTCACATAAACTTAAAGAAAAGGAGTAGAAAAAAGGCATTTCATGTAAATGGACACCAAAAGTGAGCAGGGGTAGCTATTATATCAGACAAAACAAACTTTAAAGCAATAGCAGTTAAAAGAGACAAAGAGGGACATTATATGATGGTAAAAGGCCTTGTCCAACAGGAAAATATTACAATCCTAAAAATATATGCACCTAACACTGGAGCTCCCAAATTTATAAACAATTACTAATAGACCTAAGAAACATGATAGACAGCAATGCAATAATAGTGGGGGACTTCAGTACTCCACTGACAGCACTAGACAGGTCATCAAGACAGAAAGTCAATAAAGAAATAATGGATTTAAACCATACCTTGGAACAAATGGACTTAATAGACATATACAGAACATTTCATCCAACCGCAGAATACACATTCCATTCAACAGTGCATGGAACTTTCTCCAAGATAGAGCATACGATAGGCCATAAAATGAGCCTCAATATATTTAAGAAAATTGAAATTATATCAAACACTCTCTCAGACCACAATGGAATGAAACTGGAAATCAACTCCAAAAGGAACCTTCAAAACCACCACGCAAATACATGGAAATTAAATAACCTGCTCTTGAATGAGCATTGGGTCAAAAACCAACTCAAGATGGAAATTTAAAAATTCTTCGAACTGAATGACAATAATGACACAACCTATCAAAACCTCTGGGATACAGCTAAGGCAGTGCTAAGAGGAAAGTTCATAGTCCTAGATGCCTACATCAAAAAGTCTGAAAGAGCACAAACAGACAATCTAAGGTCACACCTCAAGGAACTAGAGAAAGAAGAACAAATCAAATGCCAAACCAGCAGAAAAAGGAAATAACCAAGATCAGAGCAGAACTAAATGAAATTGAAATTAAAAAAAAAAAAAAGGTACAAAAGTTAAATGAAACAAAAAGCTGGTTCTTTGAAAAGATAAATAAAATTGATAGACCATTAGCAAGATTAACCAAGAAAAGAAGAGAGAAAATCCAAATAACCTCGCTAAGAAACAAAACAGGAGATATTACTACTGACACCACTGAAATACAAAAGATCATTCAAGGCTACTATGAACACCTTTACACAAATGAACTAGAAAACCTAAAAGAGATGGATAAATTCCTGGAAAAATGCAACCTTTCTAGCTTAAATCAGGAAGAATGAGATATCCTGAACAGACCAATAACAAGCAGAGAGATTGAAATGGTAATTTTAAAATTACCAACAAAAAAAGTCCAGGACCAGAAGGATTCACAGAAGAATTCTATCAGCCATTCAAAGAAGAATTGGTATCAATCCTTTTGACACTATTTCACAAGATAGAGAAAGAAGGAACCCTCCCTAATTCATTCTATGAAGCCAGCATCACCCTAATACCAAAACCAGGAAAGGACACAACCAAAAAAGAAAACTGGCCAGGTGCGGTGACTCACACCTGTAATCCCAACACTGGGAGGCTGAGGCGGGTGGATCACAAGGTCAGGAGATCGAGACCATCTTGGCCAACATGGTGAGTCCCTGTCTCTACCAAAATACAAAACATAGCTGGGTGTGGTGGCACGTGCCTGTAGTCCCAGCTACTCGGGAGGTTGAGGCAGGGGAATTGCTTGAACCCAGGAGGCGGAGGTCGCAGTGAGCCGAGATGGCGCCACTGCACTCCAGCCTAGTGACAGAACAAGGCTGTATCTCAAAAAAACAAAAAAGAAAAGAAAAGAAAAGAAAACTACAGACCAATGTCCTTGATGAACATAGATGCTAAAATCCTTAACAATATACTAGCTAACTAAATCCAACAACATATCAAAAAGGTAATCCACCACGATCAAGTGGGTTTCATACCAGGGATGCAGGGATGGTTTAACATATGCAAGTCAATAAATGTGATACACCACATAAACAGAATTAAAAACAAAAATCACATGATCATTTCAATAGATGCAGAAAAAGTATTTGACAAAATCCAGCATCACTTTATGATTAAAACCCTCCACAAAATCAGCATACAAGGAACATACCATAATGTAATAAAAGCCATCTATGACAAACCAACATGATACCGAATGAGGAAAAATTGAAAGCATTCCCTCTGAGAACAGGAACAAGATAAGGATGTCCACTCTCACCACTCCTCTTCCCTATAGTACTGGAAGTCCTAGCGAGAGCAATCAGCCAAGAGAAAGAAATAAAGGGCATCCAAATCGGTAAAGAGGAAGTCAAACTGTCCCTGTTTACTGATGATATGATCATTTACCTTGAAAACCGTAAGGCCTCCAACAGAAAGCTCATAGAACTGATAAAAGAGTTCAGCAAAGTTTCCGGATACAAGATTATTGTACACAAATCAGTAGTTCTTCTATACACCAACAGAGACCAAGTGGAGAATCAAATCAAGAACTCAAGCCCTTTTACAATAGCTGCAAAAAAATAAAATAAAATACTTGGGAATATACTTAACAAAAAAGTTGAAAGACCTCTACAAGGAAAACTACAAAACATTGCTGAAAGAAATCGTAGATGGCACAAACAAATGGAAACACATCCATTGGGTAGAATAAATATTGTGAAAATGATCATACTGCCAAAAGCAATTCAATACAATCCCCATCAAAATACCACCATCATTCTTCACAGAGTTAGAAAAAACAATTCTAAAATTCATATGGAACCAAAAAAGAGCCCACGTAGCCAAAACAAGACTAAGCAAAAAGAACAAATCTGGAGGCATCACACTACCTGATTTCAAACAATACTATAAGGCCATAGTCACCGAAACATGGTACTGGTATAAAAATAGACACATAGATCAATAGAACAGAACAGAAAATCCAGAAATAAACCCAAATACTTACAGCCAACTGCTCTTTGACAAAGCAAACAAAAACATAAAGTGGGGAAAGGACACCCTTTTCAACAAATGGTGGTGGGATAATTGGCTAGCTACACGTAGGAGAATGAAACTGGATCCTCATCTCTCACCTTATACAAAAATCAACTCAAGATGGATTAAGGACTTAAACCTAAGACCTGAAACTATAAAGAGACTAGAAGATAACATTGGAAAAACCTTTCTAGACACTGGCTTAGGCAAGGATTTTATAAGCAAGAACCCAAAAGCAAATGCAATAAAAACAAAGATAAATAGGTACTACCTAATTAAACTAAAGAACTTTTGCATGGCAAAAGGAACAGTCAGCAGAGTAAACAAACAACCCACAGAGTGGGGGAAAAATCTTCATAATCTATACATCTGACAAAGGACTAATATCCAGAATCTACAACGAACTCAAACAAATCCGTAAGAAAAAAACAAACAATCCCATAAAAAACTGGGCTAAGGACATGAATAGATAATTCTCAAAAGAAGATATACAAATGGCCAACAAACATATGAAAAAATACTCAACATCACTAATAATCAGGGAAATGCAAATCAAAACCATAATGCTATATCATCTAAATCCTGCAAGAATGGCCATAGTCAAAAAATTAAAAAACAGTAGATGTTGGCATGGATGCAGTGATCAGGGAACACTTCTACACTGCTGGTGGGAATGTAAACTAGTACAGCCACTATGGAAAACAGTGTGGAGATTCCTTAAGGAACTAAAAGTAGAACTACCATTTGATCCAGCAATCCTACTACTGGGTATCTACCCAGAGGTAAAGAAGTCATTGTATGAAAAAGATACTTGCACACACATGTTTACAGCAGCACAATTCACAATTGCAAAATCATGGAACCAACCTAAATGCCCATCAATCAATGAGCGAATAAAGAAACTGTGGGATATATATATATATATATATTATATATGATGAAATACTACTCAGCCATAAAAAGGAATGAATTAACAGCATTTGCAATGACCTGGATGAGACTGGAGACTATTATTCTAAGTGAAGTAACTCAGAAATGGAAAACCAAACATCATATATTCTCACTGATATGTGGGAGCTAAGCTATGAGGCCGCAGAGGTTTAAGAATGATACAATGGACTTTGGGGACTTGGGGGAAAGGTGGGAGGGGGACAAGGGATAAAAGACTACAAATAGGGTGCAGTGGATACTGCTTAGGTGATGGGTGCACAAGGATCTCACAAATCACCACTAAAGAACTTACTCATGTAACCAAATACCACCTGTACCCCAACAACTTACAGAAAAATAAAATAATTTTTTAAAAAGACAGAATCCTGTCTGGGTTCTCTAAGGGGGTTTCCTTGAGGTCCTCTCTGGCCACATAGGTTTGTACTACTATTTGTTTGCAGTCATGTTCAAGTTCCCCAACTTCCTCTGGGAGGAAGGTGGCTGGATTTAGGGAGGGACAGGTTCTTAATTGGACCACAGATCCTTCTAATAACACAGCTTGATACCTCAGGAGGCAGTTGTCTGTTAGCCAGAGACTCCCCTTAGAAGACAGTAGTCCTGCCACATTAAGTTATTCCCCATGGTTAACTTAGTAGCCTCTGCTACCAGCAAGGCTACTACTGTGATTGCCCGGAAGCAGGCCACCCATTCTTTGGCTACCAAATCGAGCTCCTTACTCAGGTAGCCTACAGGCTGCTGGGCTGGACCCCGGGCCTGTGTTAGGACTCCCAGTGTCATTCCCTTTCTTTCTGACACGTAAAGATTAAACGTTTTCCCTATGGGGAGACTGAGGGCTGGTGTCTTAAGCAAGGCTTGTTTTAGTTGGTTGAAGGCCTTTTTAGCCTCCAGTTCCCAAGTTAGACAATGAGTTTCAGCTGCCTGAGTCTCCTTTATTATGTGATAAAGGGGACGAGCCATTTCACCGTATCCAGGTATCCATACTCTGCAGAATCCTGTAATGTCCAAGAATCCCCTTAGTTGCTTGAGGGCTTTGGGGAAAGGAAAGGAGGAGATAGGTTTAATCCTCTCTTTGCCCAATGTTCTGGTCCTCTCTGACAAGACCAAGCCTAGGTACTTCACTGAAGTCTGACAGAGCTGAGCTTTAGATTTTGAAACTTTATATCCACTGGTAGCCAGAAAATTAAGAAGAGCCTTACTGCTCTTCTGAGAGATTTCCTCAGTTGGAGCACAGAGGAGAAGGTCCTCCAAATATTGCAAAACTTTAACGTGAGGATAAAGGAACTCAGAGAGGTTTCTTAATAATGTCTGCCCAAACAAGTGGGGACTGTCTCAGAACCCCTGAGGTAACATTATCCAGGTTAACTGGGTGGTTTGGTTGAAGGGATCCACAAAGGCAAACAAATACTGGGAGTCAGGGTGTAACAGTATGCAAAAGAAGGCATCCTTTAGGTCCAGGACTGTGAACCATTTAGTTCCCTCAGGTATTTGGGATAGCAGGGTATATAGATTGGGAACCACCAGCTGCATTGGAACCACAGCCTCATTAACAAGGTAGAGGTGCTGAACTAGTCTCCATTCCCCACTGGGTTTTTGTACCCCTAATACTGGGGTATTACAAGGGCTGTTGCAGGTTTTGAGGAGGCCTCGCATCTTCAAGTTATCTATGATGGCTTCTAGCCCTTTCCTAACTTCTGGTTTCAGGGCATATTGTTTCTGGTTAGGAAAGGAGGTGGGATCCTTAAGATGGACCTGGACCGGTATGGCGGTGGTGGTTCTGCCAATCTTCCCGCGAGTTGACCAAACTTCTGGGTTAATATTGGTCTCCACTAGGATGAGACAAAGAGTTTGCCCAGGGGCCTTCAGGATAGTGGTCCCCATGCAGGCCAGGATATCCCTTCCCAGCAGAGGAGTTGGGCTTTCAGGCATAATTAGAAAAGCATGGGTGAACAAAAGGTCTCCCCAGCTACAACTAAGTGGTTGGGAGAAATATCAGGTTAAAGGCCTTCCACAGACGCCCCTCACAGTTGTGCTAAGAGAGGAGAGGAGGCCCAGATTGGAGAGGAGAGCTGAGACTAGCCCCAGTGTCCAAAAGGAAGTCCAATTTCCTCCCTTCAATTTCCAGAATTACTTGGGATGCCTGGATGGTAATGGTGGTCTGGACCACCGGAGCTGGGGAAAGGGGCCCTGGGACCCCTCAGTCCTGCTCCTGGACCATTTGGATGATTGGTTCTGGACCCAGTGATCAGCATTCCTGGGAACAGTCCACCCCCCAGTGGTTCCCATTGCAGATTGGACAGGGTCAAGGTGGCTTTCTCATGCCAGCTGGGTAATCCTTTTTGAAATACCCTGGCTTGCCACATCTGTAGCAACTAGGCGCACCCTGGGAATTCTGGTGTTTGTGGGCTTGCCTGGTGACCATTAAAGCCTCTGTCTCTTTCCTGTATTTCCTCTCTCTCTCCTGGGCCTCCCTATCTCTATTATAAAAGACTGAAGTGGCTACTTTCAGGAGGTTCTCTAAAGCACTATCTGGTCCCAGGACCTGTTTTTGCAGCTTCCTCCTGATATCAGGGGCTCCCTGAGTAATACATTTATCCTTTAGGATTATCTGTCCGTTGAGTGAATCAGGAGATAAAGCAGTGTGCTTTACCAAGACCTTTCTTAGCCTTTCCAGGAAGGCAGTGGTATTTTCATCAAATCCATGGTCGATCATGGACAACTTCATATAATTGAGAGGCTTCGTCCTACTCCTACGTAAGCCCTCCACTTTGCACACCTGAAAGTGTCTCCTCTTCCAGGTTTCCCTCTCGTCACTGGGATCCCATTTAGGGTCATCCATTGATACTGCTTCTCTTCCAGCTGGATAATGTTTTCCCACTTCCCTGATGCTATATGTGATACAAAGCTTATCCCCAAATCTCTCTGCTGCTTGCAGAGTGGCCTGATTCTCAGCGTCTGTCAGGGTTTGATTCAAAAGTAACATAACATCTCTCCAGGAGAGTTCAAATATTTGGGTGAAATTCTGGAAAGCCTCTATATATCTGTCAGGGTTATCTGAAAACTTACCAAGATCCCCTTTACATTGCTTTAAGTCCTGTAGAGAGAAGAGGACCTGGACCTCACTGGACCCAAATTCACTAGGCACCTGTTGGAGGCGCAAGAGTGAGACTGGGGTTTGTCTAAGGCAAGGATTTCTAGGAGAGGGCAAGTGAGAGGCCGAAGCTGGACAGGGAGGTTGGGGTGGACCCAGAGTTGCAGGGCTGGAGGGAGCTGGCTCCTCTGATGAAGGTGCCTCTGGAATTCGTATCTTTAGTTCCCTGGGCTTGCCCCTTGCAGCCTTCCCTGAGATGGCAAACAGGAGGGCTGGGTCCATCCTACATTGTCAGCAAAGGTCTGGATTTCCTTGCAAGGTATAGGAAGCCTGCACAGATGGAACCTCAGACCATCTGTCCTCACGTCTACAGAAAAGGTCCAACTGCTGAATGGTACAGAAATGAATGAGGCCAACCCAGTTCTTCGTAATTTGGCCAAACCTTTGTGCAGAGGGCTATGAGGCGTTTTCCCTCCAGATTCTGAGGATCAAAGCAGTCCCAACAGTTCAGGATACATTCCAGAGGAGTATAAGCTGAGGATGGAGAAGAGAGCTGGTTGCCCATTCTGAAAGACAGGGAATAAAGGCACCCTTCAATTCTCTTCCTTCTTTCAGTGAAAAACTCGGAGTGTGATGGAGACAGAAAGTGAGCATCTTCTTTTCTCTTCCATCTTTTTATCCCCAAGTCCCAGTGACCTTGGCAAGTGATGAGCATGACTGCCCATGCAGCACACACACATGAAGCAGGGAAGGCCTAGAGAATAGGCATTATCTGCACTGACCTGTGCCTCTGTCTTCGCCTGCTGTTGACAGCCTTTGAGTTCCCTGGGCCTCATTTATACCATGGACCATGGCCTCCTTCCACGGGGGTGGGGTGTTCAGTCAGCAGGAATTGGACCTGCCCATTTACATTGTGCCTGTTGCCTGGCTTTGGATCCCTCAGATCTGGTTTTCCTTTCTAGGGCCTCAGCCTGAAGCTTGGAATTGAGTTTGGGACTAAAAGGTATTTTACGGGGCTGCATGTATCTTTTTAGATTAAGGCTCAAATGGGCCCTGCCAGCGGGAGCTGCTCCTCCATTATTTTCCCTATCAACAGCAGAGTGCTGAAGAGGGGAAACCCTCTCACTTAAAAAAGAAAACACACACACACACACACACACACACACACACACACACAAACAGTTTGAGGGGTGAAAGGGGAAGGTCCTGGGGGAAGAACCCCTTGCTCAGTGCAAATGGGTTCCGTCAGTCATTGTATCTTTCCCCCAGTTCAAGCCTGGCTGAACTACTTGGCCAGATGAGGTAGAGTTCCGATGGTGTGGCAGGTGGAAAGCGCTGACCAGCCAGCCCTGCAGGGTCGCAGCAGTGGCTGTGGTTTTCTCCTGTCCCTTGTGGCCATTGGGCATGACCTGTGCATGCTGTGGACATGCCCAGGTGCCTGAGTTGGGAGGGGAGGGGGTGTGCTGCCAGCATCTGTGGCTGTCGAGGTGGAGGCAGGGATCGCACCTCGGGGTAAAAACAGAAACCATATTGTTCTGATTTGCTCCTTTGGTGGCTGAGCCAAATGCTCATTCCATTTAATATTATAGCCGCAGCCTGTAGCTAAACTCTTAACATTAGAAAGAAAGAAATAACAGCCGTTTCAAACCGTGGGGGAAAAGACATCAATCAAAGTCTGGGGGTCTTCACCGGTGCCTGTCAGAATGGCGGGAGACAGAGTTCAGTCTTGGGGCCTTCCAGCAAGGGATGCCTTTGGTTGCCCCAGGTCTTTACTCAGGTCCCATGCGGTGGTTAGACCTCCCTGAAGGGAAACACAGCCTTTCTGCCACGGGAAAGAGAGAGAAGAGGCGTATTGGATAGTTTCGACAGTTTTGCATTTGTACTCACCTTCTGATGAATATCCCGGATGGGGCCCCAGCTGAAACGGTAGAGTTCCCAGATTCCCCTTGCAGGATGCGTGCGACAAGGGTGTGGCCTGCTTGGTCACCGCGCAGCTCAAACCCCTAGGGGGAGCATGTGGACGGGCAGATACAGAAGCAAGCATGAGCGCTTTTGGGCTCCGGCCCATGGCAGCGTCTAGGGGTGGGTGTCTGTGACTTCCAAGCCCAAGTGGGCATGTGTTACCCAGCTCTTTCGGCTTTGCCATCTGCAGATGGCTTGTGTGTTAATCAGCTCAATGGACCCTCTGCCTTATTGCAAGGGCAGGTGGCCAGTGTGATAGCTTTCCATATTCCGAGTCCTTGCCCAGTGTACCAGAAGAATCGGATCACACGTGGGCTGGAAGGATGAGTACAAGGTTTTATTGAGTGATGGAGGTGGCTCTCAGCCCTATGGATGGGGAGCCAGAAGGGGGCGGATTGAGTGGGAAGGTGGTCTTCCCTTGGAGTCGGGCCACTCAGAGGCCAGAATCGTCTCCTACCACCCCCAGCCAAACTCCTCTTGGCGTCCAGATGTTCCTCCTCTTCTCTCTTTCTCTGCCACCGTGTTCTGCCATCCCTGGTCTGCTGGTCCCAATATTCATCCGCTTGTGTGTGTGCCCTCTAAGGTCGTAGGTTTACATAAGGGTAGGATGGGGGGCATGGCCGGCCAAAAGGCAACTTTTTGGGCACAAAACCAGAAATGCCTGTCCTCATTTAGGGCCGCAGGTCTTCAGGCTTGAGGGTGGGGCCTTTGTCGGGGAACTGCCCTCTTCTACCTAGTATTTTCCTGTCTCCTGTCCATATCATAAGGAGACCTCAGACATCAGATGGCAAATGGAGGAGGCTACAGGATAGAGGGAAAATGCCAACTTCACCAAGAATGGGATTTCCTGGATGATTCTCAGGTGTCCCCAGGTGGTTTAATGCCCTATTCTGCTGAGTGCAACCTCCTAGGCCTTGGGAAAAAGAGCCCATTGACATCCCTGCATCTTCCTACTGCTTCCCTCTGATTCAGCTCTGTACTTAATCACTTTGATTTCTTGATAAAATTTATAGGAGCCCAACAACCTTCCTACATTTACACTGTGTCCATTTTCCTCTCCCTTCCCTCCCTAAATTATAGATCACTGGACTGAAAATAAAATTCACTTGTTTCAGATGGATGAGTCACAGCATGACTAAAGTACAGAGACTCCATTCTTCCTTCATCCTGTAACCACCCAATGGGTTCACCTTGCCCACTGCCTAGACAGAGCCAATTTATCAAGACAGGGGACTTGAAATAGAGAAAGAGTAATTCACACAGAGCCGGCTGTGCAGGAAACCAGAGTTTTATTATTACTCAAATCAGTCTCCCCTAGCATATTCGGGGATCAGAGTTTTTAAGGATAATGTGGTGGGTGGTGAGGTCCAGTGAGACGAGAGTGCTGATTGGTTGAGTGAGAGATGAAATCATAGGGAGTCAAAGCTGTCCTCTTGCGCTGAGTCAGTTCCCAGGTGGGGGCCACAGAATCAGAGGAGCCAATTTATCAGTCTGGGTGGTGCCAGCTGATCTTTTTAGTGCAGGGTCTGCAAAATACCTCAAGCACTGATCTTGGGTTTTATAATAGTGATGTTATCCCCAGGAGCAACTTAGAGAGGGTCAGAATCTTGTAGCCTCCAGCTGCATGACTCCTAAATCATAATTTCTAATCTTGTGGCTAATTTGTTAGTCTTACAAAGGCAGTTTAGTCCCCAGGCAGGAAGGGGGTTTGTTTTGGGAAAGGGCTGTTATGGTATTTGTTTTAAACCATAGCGTATAACTAATTTCCTCCCAAAGTTGGCTTGGCCTACGCCCAGGAATGAACAAGGACAGCTTGGAGGTCAGGAGTTAATTAGGTCTTTCACTGTCTCAGTTATAATTTTGCAATGGTGGTTTCGATCCCAGAACATTCTAGTGAGAGGGTCACAGCATGATTAAAGTACAGAGACTCCTTTCTCCCACCATTCCCAGTCAGCTACCCCAGAGGATAGACAGCTCGGCATAGCTTACAGACTTGGGACCAGCTAGCACCACCCTCAGGGGAGGGAGCAGCATGGGTTGGAGGGACCTCAAGTCCTCAAGAAACTAATGAACAGAGCTCCTTGGGCTTTGCTCTAATGTCCAAATTTACCACTGTGGTCCACACTGCTGAGCTCAGTGTCTTTCCACTCTTGCTGAGGTCTATCTGAATTTCATTCACCCCAACTTTCTTTTTTCCAGGCTCGCTCTGAGCAAATGAAATGAATATAGTCATGCATCACATAAGGACAGGTATATGTTCTGAGAAATGTGTCAGTGGGCTTTTTTGTCCTTGTGTGAACATCATAGATGTACTTACACAAACCTAGATGGTATAGCCCACTGTACACCTAGGTTATAAGGTATAGCCTATGGTTCCCAGGCTGCAAACCCGAACAGCCTGTGGCTGTATTGAATACTGCATGTAACTGTAGCACAATGGTAAGTATTTGTGTATCTAAACATAGAAAAGGTAATGCATTGTGCTATGATGTTACCATGGCTACAATGTCACTAGATGATAGGAATTTTTCAGCTCCATTATAATCTTATGGCACCACTGTCATACATGCACTCCATTGTTGACCAAAATGTCATTACGAGGAGCATGAGTATATGTATATTCCATTTTCCAATGATTTTTTGTATTTATAAGATAATTTTTTTCTTTTTTTTCCTCAGTGGATATAATAGTGGGTCAGGAGACAAGTATCTAGGACACTTAGCACCTTGCTATTATTATCGTTGCTATTGCCTACTGAGACTGTTCAGAGAAGATCTAGTGGTTTCAGAAATACATCCTTTTTTATGACATTTATTTTTCTGAAATTTGCATTAGTTTTCTGTAGATGTTTCTAATCATCTCTTCTAGACTGTCAAAGGTCAAGTCAAACATCCTTATATCCCAGGACATACGCTGCTGTGCACTTAGTAAGTGCTCAATTAACATCCATTGGCTGGGTGCGGTGGCTCACACCTGTAATCCCAGCACTTTGGGAGGCCAAGGTGGGTGGATTGCCTGAACTCAGGAATTCATGACCATCCTGGGCAACACAGTGAAAACCCGTCTCTACTAAAATACAAAAAAAAAAATTAGTCGGCCGTGGCAGTGTGCACCTGTAGTGCCAGTTACTCGGGAGGCTAAGGCAGGAGAATTGCTTGAACCTGGGAGGCGAAAGTTGCAGTGAGCCGAGGTCGTGCCACTGCGCTCCAGCCTGGGCAACAGAGCAAGGCTCTGTCTCAAAAAACAAAAACAAAAACAAAAACACACACACAAAAAAAACAGTTTCTATTCCAGGGGGAGAGGGTGTTGGCCAACTATCAGGAAGTTGCTGCCACCCAGGAACTGAAGCTCATGAGCAGATACTTACTGCTGATATTACCTGGACCACTGCTGCCACTGCAACTTCACAGACAGAATGGCTTCTACCTTCTTACTGCTTTCTAATCTAACACGACTGCCTCCTGTTGTCAGAACCCAACCACAACCCAGCTGCCAAGGGAGTCTGAGAAATGTGAACTGTAGGCTTCCAGCCCTAGTGGTATAACACAGAAGGTTAGTATGGAGGTGAATGGCAACAGACATCTGGGATAGATGATCAGGCCAGTGCTGATTCCACTGAATCCGCTGCAGTGGAAGGGGTACGCAGGAGAAGAGCTGATCTCCATATTAGAACTTTGCAGTAATCCCATCTTGGGGTCTGAGGCAGGAATTGCCTAGCAGCTGTCAGTCCTGACCACTTTGGAATAGCAGAACCAAGTGGAGGCAGAGTTCCCTAGTCCCATCAACAGTCACTGATGCCTCCCTCACACGAGAGCCTGGGACTCTAGGGTGAGTCATCACCCCTTTCCTCAGAAGTTCATCACTTCAGTTAAAAGGCAGAGAGAAAAGTGGCAGATGGGAACACAGCAGGTGCAGTAATCCCAACCTACTGAAAATATTAAGTTCAAACCATTTAGCAATTTGGACCATAATGATCTTTTACTTTGCCCCCTTTCTACTGTTTCTGCGATTGGGAAGGTTGGCATTTACAGAGTGAATCTGAGAAGTAGAAAAAGCCGGATCTGATCCCATTCATATTTATTGAGCAGAATTATCTAGTCTGGTTGTCTCCACACAGCTTTATCTCATCAGATAACAATTAGTGCTTTCCTTGACACTATTCATATGAATGTGGCTTTGTGGAACCAATTGTCTCTTGCTAAAGTGGTGATAGATGCAGGAGGAAGATAAGGGAAAGGGTCCCCAGAGAACCTGTGACTGGCCTGTGCCCTGGGAGAACAGGGCGGAGCCAGGGGAAGTTTGCACTGTTTGCAGTGGGGAGGAGTCTGGCCTCTTCAGTTCCTGTGTGGTGGCCTGGGATTCAATCTGTGAGGTGGGGGGCCCATTAGCAGGACTCTGTCTCACTTTACTGAGTTTTTTTTTTTCATTTTTTCCCTTTTCACCCAATAAAATCCTGCTCTACTCACCCTTCAATGTGTCCACATGCCTAAATTTTCCTCGTTGTGGGACAACCACCTGGTTTTAGCTGAACTAAGGAACAAAGTTCTGCAACAGTGGGGCAGGGAAAGCAGAACTAGGTATGGTTGCTCTAGCATTGACAGCAGAGATAGTTTTCCCTCTCTGTGTCTGCCTGTGGCCAAGCCTTAAACATAGGCTACAGAGCCCAAAAAGATTATGACAGAGCCTGGAGCAGTATGTGACCAAGACACCCTTATTTGTCTTTGGCATACACCACTTTTGAAATAAATGAATAAAAAGAGATTTGAATTCCCCTCCCTTGACGAGAAATGTTTTACTCTGGTCTGTCATGAGAGAAAAAAAATGTGTAGCCCAGGCATGGTGGCTCACGCCTGTAATCCCAGCACTTTGGGAGGCCAAGGCGGGCGGATCACGGGTTCAGGAGATCGAGACCATCCTGGTTAACAAGGTTAAACCCTGTCTCTACTAAAAATACAAAAAAAATTAGCCGGGAGTGGTGGCAGGTGCCTGTAGTCCCAGCAACTCGGGAGGTTGAGGCAAGAGAATGGCATGAACCCAGGAGGTGGAGCTTGCAGTGAGCAAAGATCGCACCACTGCTCTCCAGCCTGGGCGACAGAGTGAGACTCCATCTCAAAAAAAAGATGTGTAAATTTCTTTGGCAGTGTCTTTAGTCTACATGGAATTTATTTTTGTGTGTGGTGTGAGATAGGAGTACAATTTATTTTTTTTCTTTTACACACAGAGATCCAATTGTCTCAGACAATTTATTGAAAAATTTATCTCTTTTCACTGATCTGAAATAACCACCTCTGCTGTATACTGTGTTTGTGATTGTGTAGGCCTATTTCTAGGCTTTCTATTCTGTTCCATTGATCTCTTTATCTGTAGTACAATACGATACTACCTCAATTATTATACCTTTATATTGACTTTTCATCCAGTAGAGCAGTTCTCTTTGCCTTGTTTTCCTTTGGGAGTAATTTTGATATTCTTGTTCATTTGCATTTCCTTATAAATTTTAGAAGCAGCTTCTCAGATTCCACAAAATGCTTCTTGGGGTTTTGGTTGGGTTTGCATTGAATCTATAGATCACTTGGGGAAGAAGTGACATCTTTACAATATTAGTCTTCTAACCCATGAACATGGTATATTTCTCATTTCATTTAGATCTTTAATATTTCCTGATAGTTTTATAATTTTTTCCATAGAAAATCAAAACATTCTATTTTCTTTAATGTTCCCTGAAGTTGAGGTATACTTCCTGTTCACCTTTACGTTAAAGGAATAAATTCTTTGGGTGGGGGCTCCATATTGTTCCACTCCAGAAAGCACCATATTCACATTTTCAGTGAACATGTTGTAGACTACAGTATGAATGGAGGTGCTTTCTATTGTTCTATTGTTGGGCAATATGGTGGTACTGCCTGTAGGGTCCCAGTTTTATAGAAGAAGGGTTTCCTATTAAATGTTCCACTTTGTGTGTGCTCTGATCATAGTCATCTCTTCTTTGCACTCCTTGAGACAAGGAGTTCAAAAAATTAAGTAATGTTGTTATAACAAAACTTCTTTCATTACTGTTTACTTATTTACATGGGTAATTTTTCTCAACACTTTCATCTACAAAAATGAAAAATAGGGATAATTGATGTTCAACGTGTCTCATTTTAGCAGTAAATACTAGTCATCCATGGATACATGGACTATGAAAAAAGCCCATCCAACTTATAAGCAATGTGTTTTAAATAAAGGTTTAATAATTAATTTTTAAAATCTGTAATAAATTTATGTTGTTTTGATCAACTGGGTACAACTAATTATTATAATGATAACTTAATCTAGAAGAACAATTATTTAACACTTGGAGCCTTTTGATCACAGAAAATTAAACACTTATTTTAATTTTAAATATATCTATATTTGTATATTCCTATGTACACATACATATGTACACACATATTTTTGCTTTCATAGAAGTATGATAGGATGATTAATAAAAGGTTTTTAAACCTAAAATATATTACATAAGCATAACATTTTGTGGAGGAGATGAAATGGAATTATGACTTCTAGGAGAGAAAGGAATACTATAACATATCCAGCTGTTAAAGAAGAGCTCGTTCAAGTATTTACAAAAATTGATAATGGTGGATGTTAAATCACTACAGAATTTGGTGGTGGATATTAAATCACTACAGAATTTAGCAACCATTGGATATATTTGATAAAATGATGTATATTTCATTTTAAAATTTCCATTTTAAAATGTTGGAAATTATATCCTGTGATGGAAATTGCTTGCTGTCCCCCAAAATCTATTCTCTCCATTATAGTAACTGATATATGGCTACCCAACTAGGGACTAAATTTCCTAGTCTCCCTTTGTTACCAATGGAAGGTGTCCAGGTTCTTGACAAAGAATTGGACAAAATACACAAACAAAGCAAGGAAAGAATGAAGCAACAAAAGCAGAGATTTCTTGAAAATGAAAGTACATGCCACAGGATGGGACTGGGCCTGAGCAAGCGTCTCAAGGGCTCGGTTACAGAATTTTCTGGAGTTTAAATACCCTCTCGAGGTTTCCATTGGTTACTGAGTGTACACATTATGTAAATGAAGAGGATGAAGTAAAGTTACAATGTCATTTACTTGGTGTACAACCTGTGTAAATGAAGAGGATAGTTCCTGTCATAGCTGACTTGGTCTTAGAAAGTTGGGGTTTTTCCATTTAATTTAGTTGAAGGAAGTCCTTAGGTTCCCTGCCCCCAGACCCTATTCTCCTGCCTCATTTCCCCACTGAAGGACATGATCCCCATAAATCTTTATGGGACGCAGAGGGACTGATCGTCTTTCTTCTGCAACTGCTTCATGCTGGTTTGGGGTATAGTCGCTACTTACTAGGGATCAGGGAACTCTCACCCTGCTCTGTCTAGTGGAGATAGGGTAGCTCCTTGATGGCCAGGGGTAGTGTCTTCACCTGGAACTGGTGATCATCTGAAGCTTGATGGTGTCTAGGCGAGAGGAAAGCAATTTGGTTAAAAGATTTAATGGGAGCTGGGAGTGGTGGCTCATGCCTGTAATCCCAGCACTTTGGGAGGCCGAGGCGGATGGATCACCTGAGGTCAGGAGTTCGAGACCAGCCTGACCAACATCATGAAACCCCATCTCTACTAGAAATATGAAAAATTAGCTGGGCGTGGTGGCAGGTGCCCGTAACCCCAGCTACTCAAGAGGCTGAGGCAGGAGAATTGTTTGAACCCAGGAGGTGGAGGTTGCAGTGAGCCAAGGTTGTGCCACTGCACTCCAGCCTGGGCAACAAGAGTGAAACTCTGTCTCAGAAAAAAAAGAAAAAAGAAAAGATTTAATGGGAACTTCAGGGGTTGGATACCTATGCTGTCAGGAATGTTTGTTATAGAGATTTTCAGGAGAAAAACAACCTGGTCTGTTCTAGGATCTAAGTGTTTCCTTAAAGTCTTAGCACAAGCGACTCCATTTTGGTTTGGTTTGTTGGGGCCTAATGCATGAGCTCAGTACAAAACAATGGCCTCCAGAACTTTGCTTCAAAAACATTACCCCTTTTTGGTCAGGTTCTCACTTGGGTGAGAGTGTGACCAAAGCTTACGGCCTTAGCATCACTCTCAGTTACCATCGTTTTATGTTTCCCATCTCAGCACGTCGTTCATAGGTTACAGTGTACTCCTGGTCACACATTTCTTTCAGCTCTTGTCATTCCAGTTGAAGAAAGATCAATTGACATTCTAGACATCTCTAGAATGCATGCAAACATTTAAAACCTTTGAGAAAATACAGCTCACAAGGGAGACTACTATTATTACTATCAGGAGGATAATACTAAGAGTTTGGAGTTTGATCCTTACCCAGGGTCCCCATAATCCAAACCACCTAAAATCAAATAGATCAAAGAATGAGCTAGATAAAGAGTCTACTCACTTAACTAAGCACTCTCTTCATTAATCCTCTACCGCTGAATCTCTGTGATTTTCATTTGATGTATTTCTCCATAGTCCACAAGTGCCAGCAGCTGCACAGATACTTCTCTGTTCAGCCAATTCTATCATAACTTTCACAAAAGAATTTAAAGTCTGTTGTGTAACTATAGCCTTTATGGCGGATGTTCTCAGAAGAGCCACTCTTTGGGTTGGAGATTGTGAAGGGGTTGATTGTCCTCCACGAACCATAAAAACCTTTGTTAACCTGGTGAAAATACAGTGTAGCATAATAATCTACTGTTAAAACATCAGCCCTCTTGCAGGGGAAAGCTTTTATACAGCCAGAAAACATGCATTGAAAATGACAATTGGCTGGGCACAGTGGCTCACGCCTATAATTCCAGCACTTTGGGAGGCCAAGGTGGGTGGATCATGAGGGCAAGAGATTGAGACTATCCTGGCCAACACGGTGAAACCCCGTCTCTACTAAAAATACAAAAATTAGCTGGGCATGGTGGCACATGCCTGTAGTCCCAGC
>NW_012102132.1:2561475-2579126 GCF_000951045.1 Mandrillus leucophaeus
CATGCCTGTAGTCCCAGCACTTTGGGAGGCCAAGGTGAGTGGATCACTTGAGGTCAGGAGTTCGAGACCAGCCTGGCCAACATGGTGAAACCCTGTCTCTACTAAAAATACAAAAAATTAGCTGGGCACAGTGGCACATGCCTGTAATCCCAGCTACTTGGGAGGCTGAGGCAGGAGAATCACTTGAACCTGGGAGGCGGAGGTCGCAGTGAGCCGGGATCATGCCATTGCACTGCAGCCTGGCAACAGAGTGAGACTTCTCACACTCCGCCCAGCAAAAAAACTATTTTGGCAATTTATACGTCACCACACCAATATGTATTTAATTTGGAACCTTTAATAACAAAAGTTTCAGCGGCTGTCCTGGTTCTCCATGAATCTATGCTTATGTTCTCTTGAATCATTTGCTAAAATATAACCTGAAGAAGATTAAACATTATTTTTTATTTTGACAATGCTTCCCATGTAACTTAACATGTCAAATAATCCTGTTTACCTCTCTTTTGAATGCTTCAGGAGCCCTCTGTAGCATCTCAAAGTTAGAGGTCAGAAAATACAATCTTGAAGCTGAAATTTGATTTTGGGAAGACTATTAAATATGTTAAAGGTTTAAAATACTTCATATTATGACATACTGACATGAATTAAGAATATTCACAAATAGTTTACAAATTTTGGAGAAATTAGTCAAGGAGAGAGAAATATGACACAAATTCTATTTACAAAAGTATACTTAATCCTTAAGTCCAGCATTATCACCATACATCCTGTGCAATCAAGAAATTCACTCCAGGCACTTGACCAGTAAATACTACAGTGCCAGCACTATACATGCAAAACAGTAAACATAGTGTGAAGCAATGCAAGCATGTATGTGAATTTTGGCTCCACACTTAGTGGAGCCGGCTTCATGCTTAACTATATTAAAAAAAGAATTGCCGGCCGGGCGCGGTGGCTCACGCCTGTAATCCCAGCACTTTGGGAGGCCGAGGCAGGCGGATCATGAGGTCAGGAGATCGAGACCATCCTGGCTAACACGGTGAAACCCCATCTCTACTAAAAATACAAAAAATTAGCCGGGCGTGGTGGTGGGCGCCTGTAGTCCCAGCTACTCAGGAGGCTGAGGCAGGAGAATGGCGTGAACCCAGGAGGCGGAGCTTGTAGTGAGCCGAGATCTCGCCTCTGCACTCCAGCCTGGGCGACAGAGCAAGACTCCGTCTCAAAAAAAAAAAAAAAAAAAAAAGAATTGCCAAACTGACGATGCATTTCTTTACAATATTTCTTGTTTTACTTTAATCAAGACTAAGAGGTTTAACTATGAAAATGTTAATTAGCCAAATGTCTCTAATTCTCTGTCAGGTTTTAAAGAATATTTTATTATCTAAACTTTTTCCATAATTTTAGAAACATATTTCCCCATATCACAATGCTTTTTTTAATTGGAAATTACCTAGATATTCAATGAGCATAAAAAATAGTTTCAAGTTTATAACTTACACAAGAAGTTTACCTAAACATTAATCTCATTTACCATACTCAGTTCTTTCATATTTAACAGTTTATCTAGATTACTTCTGTAAACTGAAATATTAGCCACTATCATTGTTTTTAATAGCCATTGAACATCAGGTGCTCACCTAATCCTAAGTAAGAGTCTCAAAGTTAAATACATAGGTATTTTTGCCAGTAACTCAGAAGATTTAGCTAACATTAAATTACTCTCATTTGTAAAAAAAAAAAAAAAAAAAAAGGCACGCAAACCAAGATAATTTCGTTTTGGCTGGGTTAGTAGCTTTATAACCTTCTATGCCCAACATTGACATCTCAAAATATCTAGCAAAGACAAACATAAAATCCAGACAAAAATGTATGCTGACAATTCTGAAGGTATTTCTATTTTTATTTTACCAATAATTTTAAAACCAGCTTGTTTAGTAAAGTTATACTTAAGTCACATGAACTTGAAAATTGCTTAGACTTATTTACTTAATTTATGAGTACTCTTACTTATAAGCTAATTTGGCAGACACAGTATATAACAATAAATGTACATACAACTAAACATATTTAGACATGTATACACACACACACAAATGAAGATCCAATAGCTTTTACCTTGGAACTCTAGCCATGAGATAGCAATACAGGCTTAACAGTTTTACTTTGTTTGCCCTAATAGATAATCCAATAAAGGCTTTGAACCAAAATTTTGGGTAAAGCAGTTTCCATGGCAGTTTGATTTTTAAAGGTCAAACCTCCCCAGATTGCAAAGAACACTGGGGGCAAATAGTACCAAAGGAGAGCATCACACATAAACCAGGACCCCACTTAGAACAGCAGCACAAAAGCCTGGATACATGCAACTCCATCCCACTTTCCCATTCAACAGCAAATTCCAGATTCTAAACAATATGGGAGCCAAACAATATTGTAACTGTGAGAGAAAATTCTAAGGAGGGCTTAGTACTAGGCCTCAGAATCTCTGCCGAGGGCATCCCCTTTGGGGAGGTTGAGGTCTGGAGGATCCTTCAGGGTGTCCCCCTTTGGGGTCCAATTTTCGAGTGTCAGACATCTCTAACCTTAGGTGGGGTGGGCACTGGTGCCACTTTGCATGCGTTCCCTCCAGAGGCAACAGCCTACTATGAGCTTTCCTTTGTTTCCTGGGTGTAATCCTGACTTTTAGTATCCTTATAATTTGATAAGGCCACACTTTCCCATGTTTCCCATTCCACTAGAGTGATAGCCATGAACTGTAATGATAGGAACTGGAGGCTGGGTAAGTTTCCTTTGTCCTTAGCCAATTGAGTAGGGGAAGGGAAGAATTTAGCATAAGAAAAGAAGGTTTAAGCCATCTGAAATGCGTGCAAGTTCCCCCGGGGGAGCAGCTCCACAAGTAGGGATCAGGGACCAAAACTGGAAAAGATAGAAAAGAGTCCTTCCCCTTTCTGGGCTGGGCAACTATCCTCTTTCACTTCTTGGCCTTCAGATAACACTGGAGAGTGGCCGCAGCCAGAAACCTGCAGTTGCCTCCATGTTTAGGCGCTGCCCACCAAGGGTCCTGAGTTGGAAAGGAAGAGAGAAAGAGAGAGAGAGAGAGAGAGAGAGATTTCCCTGTATAGAGCAGAAAGAGGAGAAAAATAAATCCCAAACTTTGGGCTTATCTCCTGGCTGCCTCACTAAAATATGTACCAGTGGAGGGTGTTCAGGTTCTTGGCGTTTTTAACAAAGAATTGGACAATACACACAAACAAAGCAAGGAAAGAATGAAGCAACAAAAAGCAGAGATTTATTGGAAATGAAAGCACACTTCACAGGATGGGACTGGATCCAAGCAAGCAGCTCAAGGACCCAGTTACAGAATTTTCTGGAGTTTAAATACCCTCTAGAGGTTTCCATTGGTTGCTTGGTATACGCCCTATGTCAATGAAGAGGATGAAGTAAGTTACAAAGTCATTTACTCCATGTGTGCCCTATGTAAATAAATAGGATATTTCCTGTCGTAGCTGACGTAGCCTTAGAGAGTTGGAGTTTTTCCATTTAATTTAGTTCTAGGAATTCCTGAGGTTCCCTGCCCCCAGACCCTATTCTCCTGCCTCACCTTGAAACTAGATGTTGAAAAAGAAAAGAAACTTTTTATCTGAGGAATATGAGCCCCTTTAAATTATCAAGCCCAGAGAGGCAATGAAATATAACAGTAGTCACATCTCACTCTCTGTTTGAGATAAGTAATCTCACCTGTTGAAGTCACTTGTTATGTGGGTTCTAGAATGACAGATGTCAAGTAGCCATAAATTAACCTAACAATGCCATATTCTGGACACCATAACTCATATCTTGTAGTTCAACAATATATAGCTAATTACTAATCAATGTTATTTCTGTAAACCAATGAGATTCCTATCAAACAACTTTATATCAACACACTCTTTGCTTCCTTTTGCTTTTAAAATCCTACTTGTAACAAAGCCCAGAGTACTTCCCAGTGTTTCCTGGGCTGCAGTCCTCAACCTTGGCCCAAATAGACTCTCTACTTGTATTAATTTTGCTTCAGTTTATTTATTTAGGTCAACAATGTGACCATAGGTCTGAGCTCTCATTAGTAGAATTTGAGCAGAAATAATGAGTACAAGTCTATTGCTTAAGAGACAGTTCCTGGCCCTGGATGATTCCTCCTTCTCCTGTTTCACTGACTGGAATGAAAATGACTACAGTGACCTTGGAATTCTCATATTAAATATGGCAGATCTGTCAGAAGCCTGGATCACTGTCTGACTATGTGGAAACCTAGAAGCCTCAGGTTACAATGTGACATGAGAGAAATAGACTTCTTTGTTTTTTAAGCCTCTAAATTTGATGGAGCCTTTTTGTTACAGCAGCTAGGCCTGCCTTAACTACTACAGCAGTTGGTACCATGAAAGTGGAGACTACTATAACAAAAACCTAAATTTTACAGCACTTGTTTAATTCTCAGGCAGTGAGTGATGAAGAAATAGTGTGAGCCAGAAAGCTGGGAGCCCCAAGACAACTGGTAAAACTGTTACCTATATTATTTAATAACTTAAAAGACAGACCACATGCCTACCAGTAGCTCTCCGTAAGATCCTGAATGCTAACTGGTAGTGGTTTAGCAAGGTATTACAAGAAAGAGATAAGCTCAGGCAAGAATTGGTCAGTTTGCAAACAGAAGTGAAAGAGAATACAGAGCATCTTTATATTAAAAGCCTGATGGGATTGGAAAATCTAATTGTTTCTGGACCCAAGAGATAAGCCTTTTATTCAAAGTTCATTTCAATAAGTAAGCAAAATATTTATCAGGAAAAAAAAGAAAACAAAATTCATTAGGTTGGTGCAAATGTAATCGCGGTTTTTGCATTGTTGAAATTTGCCATTTGGTATTGGAATACATTCTTAAATAAATGTGGTTATGTTACAGGTCATTTTAATGCATTTTTTTTTGTGTTTTTTGGTGATGACTTACTGCTTACTGTTTATTTTATATTTATGTTAGACTATGAAAATGATGTTAGAGGCCGGGCGTGGTGGCTCACGCCTATAATCCCAGCACTTTGGGAGGCCGAGGCGGGTGGATCACGAGGTCAGGAGATCGAGACCATCCTGGCTAACACCGTGAAACCTCGTCTCTACTAAAGAATACAAAAAATTAGCCGGGCGTAGTGGCGAGCGCCTATAGTCCCAGCTACCTGGGAGGCTGAGGCAGGAGAATGGCATGAACCCAGGAGGTGGAGGTTGCAGTGAGCTGAGATTGTGCCACTGCACTCCAGCCTGGGCAACAGAGCAAGACTCCATCTCAAAAAAAAAGAAAAAAAAAAAGAAAATGATGTTAGACAAAAAGCAAATTTGGGCAATTTTATTCAAATGGGTCATAAAGCAGTGGAGACAACTCACAACATCAACAACGCATTTGGCCCAGGAACTGCTAAGGAATGTACAGCGCAGTGGAAGATTAGAAATTATGGTTTTGAAGTCATGCAGCTGGAGGCTACAAGATTCTGACCCTCCCTAAATTGCTCCTGGGGATAACATCACTATTGTAAAGCCTAGAATCAGTGTTTGAGATATTTTGCAGACCCTGCACTTGATGGATCAGCTGGCACCACCCAGACAGATAATCATCTGATCTTGCGGCCCTCACCCGGGAACTGACTCAGTGCAAGGGGACAGCTTTGATTCCCTAAGATTTCATCTCCAACCCAACCAATCAGCACTCCCAACTCTCTGGCCCCTACCTACCAAATTGTCCTTAAAAACCCTGATCCCCAGCCAGGCGCAGTGGCTCATGTCTGTAATCCCAGCACTTTGGGAGGCTGAGGCAGGCAGATCACTTGAGCCCAGGAGTTTGAGACCAGCATGGGCAACATGGTGAAACCCTGTCTCTGCAAAAAATACAAACACTAGCCGGGCGTAGTGGTGCACACCTGTAGTCCCAGCTATTCAGGAGGCTGAGGCAGGAGGATAGCTTGAGCCTGGGAGGTAGAGGTTGCTGTGAGCCGAGATCGCACCACTGTACTCCAGCCTGGGCGACAGAGTAAGACCCTGTCCCTGTCTCAAAAACAACAACAAAAAGCCCAATCCCCAGTGATTTGAGTACTAACAAAACTTCAATCTCCCGTACAGCTGGCTCTGTATGAATTAAACTTTCCTGCAATTCACATGTCTTGATAAATTGGCCCTGTCTAGGCAGTGGACAAAGAGAACCTGTTGGGCTCTGTATAAAGTAAAGCAGAGATTCCTCTTCAAAGACTTTCCTCCCCATCTAATTAGGAATAAATAGTAACTTCTCTTAGAAGCAAAATTTATTCAAAGACCTGTGCTAACATTCTTAAATATCTGCTAGCTGTGGTAAAGAAATCAATATACTTTATGTTCTTAGCTCCCACAATTTAACCTAAGTATTTGCCCTGGCATGCTTATACCGGTCCAAGCAAGCATTAGGTCATAGTCTGTTCCTCTTCCTTATTTGAAGGTGTTTTTACTTTTCTCAGCATTCCACAAGTTACTTCCTCCTTCCTTTGTTCTCCTCTGTCTTTGCCACTTTTAAAAAGTTCTAAGTTGCTAGCCAATCAAGACAAATACAGAATGTGAGGTCCCGTTCCAGCCAATGGAAACCGGACACAGCAGTAGGGTGGACGCATCAGGTTATAAATGTTTGGTGTACTCTCGTGGCAAAACTGCTGGCGAGTGTACCCTCTCTGCAAGAAGGAAAAATGGCCTTGCTGAGAAAATTAAATTTATGTTCAAGTGCTATTTCTTTACAGCACTGGGGAACAAGCATTTCAAACAGAATCCTTGGGCCCTTCCTGGGACTGTATTAACTTCTTTATTCTTTAAACTACTAAATGTTGGGGACCTCTTTGTTATAACATGTAGCCTTCCACCATAACTAACATACATAATTAGCAACTGTTTAAACTTATAATGAAAAATATGAGATAACTTCCAAATGTGTGAAAAAGTAAACAGTTTGTTTAAAAATTCTTCTTTCTTTTAAGGGGTCATAAACGAAAAAAGTTTAGACTCCTAGAATAGTTTATGCTTGATCGTCTCCACTTCTTCACCTTCTAGTCACTCACCAATCTATTGTACCTTGCTCTCTCCCTCTCCAGAAAGAGAAGATGCAGATTCCAAAGAGGTTGATATATCAATCACTTGCTCTGCCCAGAGCAACCTCTAGAAATATCCATTGACTTCTCTGCCCATAGTTCCTTCTAAGGGAACCTACTCCACCTTCACCTCCTATTGAGACAGTTTCCTATTTTGTTCCATATGGCCTAGTGTGCCCCCTTCCCTACCACCAATCGTGATGATAGCAGACTTGGCCAGGGTGGGCACCTGACCAATGAGTGACAGTCAATCCATAGGTAGTCCCAGAACCTATGATGTAGCCTGGCCCAAAAGCCAAACTGGCTTTATCATATTACTTCTCTTGGGTATCTGAACTAGAAAACATGAAACAGATGGCAAAGGAAGCTGAAGATGAACACATGTTTAGAGAAAGGCCATGAATTACTGCTGGGACCATGAAGGGTCAGAACAAACTCAGATTACAAAGCAGCATAAACTGTGAATTGGCAAAAACTCAGAGTTAGAGAGAGCTATGCAGAAAAGAAGAAAGGAGTAAACCAGAGATGGCATTCTGTTTCATGCCAGTTATTTTTATTTTTATTTTTCAGTATTTTTGGGTTTAGTTGTTTTGTTTTGTTCTGAGACAGAGTCTTGCTCTGTCGCCCAGGCTGGAGTGTAGTGGTGGGATCTCAGCTCACTGCAACCTCTGCCTCCCAGGTCCAAGCGATTCTTCTGCCTCAGCCTCCCAAGTAGCTGGGATTACAGGCACATGCCGACACGTCCGGCTAATTTTTGTATTTTTAGTAGAGACAGGGTTTTGCCGTGTTGGCCAGGCTGGACTCAAAATCCTGACCTCATGTGATCTGCCCGCCTCAGCCTCCCAAAGTGCTGGGATTACAGGCGTGAGCCTCCGCACCCGGCCACAAGCCAGTTATTTTCAAAAACCTTCAACTACAAATACATAGGAATTCTGGGTAAATATAACAAATATCCCTTAAAATGAATAGCTGAGGTGAAACAATTAAATGTGAGGGGAGACAGGACAAAGCGAAAGTTGAAACCAAGTTGGCAAGCTTGCATTCATATTCTGACTGCCCTGGGGTAAAGCAAACAAGAAGCAAGGCAGGGATGAGAGATAAAAGGTCCCTCAGTGAAAGGATGAACTATTATTCTACTCACCAGCAAGGGACATGATGAGGATACTTGTCAATATAAGCTAGACAATTTCTGCCCTTCCTCTTGCAATTAGAACCTACATCAGTTGGGGAACACAGATGAACAGTGTCTCCAATGTGGCCTTCTGGGCAGGTGATAAACCTTAGAGTTCTGGGTTCTGTCTGAATAATTGAGTCTGGTCCTCATTTTTGGAGAGCTTGACTGAAGGACAGTTAGTCCAGCCTGTTCTATTTGTCCACACCACCAGCTTGGGGGCATGTGTCACCTCATGGAATGACCGAGAGATGGCTATAAGAATGGGATTGGGGAAGACATCTGAAGATGCTGACAGCTGGTTTGTGTGAAAGTTTGTCAGCTCCTCCACTGTTTCTGATAGACTTCTCAGTAGGACGAAGGACAATGGTGACCAAATTGTAGTTAGAGCTGACTAGCAGAGGACAGCAGACCTAGAAGTCAGTTTAAAGTGTGCAAGCAAAACAGTTATGGAGAGCCACACCAGGGAATTTTTCCTTCAAAAGGAAGGCTCCAGGGGTGGTTCCAGAAGATGAAAGATCATTAATGTTCCTCCCTCCCCTGTTCGCCTTGGCATCTGGAGTGTTTCCTCCCCAGGTACTGGCATTGTTTTCCCTCCACCTCCATAAAATTGGTGTGGCCTATTCCAGCAGTTATAACTTCACCTTTTCCCAATCATCCATTACGCATATCCAGACCTTTTGTCCACAAAGGTCAGATGCAAGAGGGACAAGGATATTTTAATAAAACTTACAGAGACCCATTATATTCCCCCACTTTGGCCCTCCCATGTGGATCATTGTAGGATGGGGGGGCCAGTGAGCAGTGTACTCAACCAAGTGGTCATTATCCTTATGATCTAGATGATGGCAGTCCAGCAAGAGAATCCAGATGGCTGAACTAGAATTAAGTTTCAATACTCTAGGTCCATTTTGAGCTGAGCTGCCATACAGAGAGTAAACCAACCAGGCTGGCTTGGGTTTCCATTAAGGGAAAGAAAGAAGCAGAATGCCTAGAAATGATTACAAAAGTACTGAATTTTCAAATAGATCTCTATAAACCCCACCCCTTTGTCCTGATCATTACTTAGGCAATAGCTGAGAAGGGACAGTTTTTTTTTCCTAGGGACAACTGCATTCAATGACAAATTGCCTTACTAAGGCAAGTAGACCAGGAGGAGATGAGGGAAATAGAGTCAGAAATTTTTAATTTTTTTTATTTTTTTTTATTTTTTGAGATGGAGTCTCGCTCTCTTGCCAGGCTGGAGTGCAGTGGCTTGATCTCGGCTCACTGCAAGCTCTGCCTCCCAGGTTCAAGCGATTCTCTTGCCTCAGCCTCCCGAGTAGCTGAGATTATAGGCATGTACCACTATACCCAGCTAATTTTTTTTTGTATTTTTAGTAGAGACAGGGTTTCACCATGTTGGCCAGGATGGTCTCGATCTCCTGACCTCATGATCCACCTGCCTCAGCCTCCCAAAGTGCTGGGATTACAGGTGTGAGTCACCATGTCTGGTCAGAAATTTTTTAAAGTTGATTTTTGAGGAGGTTGGTTAGACTCCACAATACCAGATGCCTTTGGATGGTAGGGAGCATGGAAGGTCCATTGAACACCTTGACAATCAGCCCATTGTGTGTGGCTTTTGCAATAAAGGGCATTATTGTCAGCCTGCAAATTGTCTGGGAAGCTGATCACATGATATAGATTAGTTTCAAGGGTCACAGTGATTTGTTTGGACTCTGCTGATCAGACTGGAACAGCAACACAGTAACCTGAAAAAGTGTCAACAGCAGTGGGGCCTTGCTGATAGGCCCAAGAGGGGATCAAAGGTCCAATGTGGTGCGATCAATCTTGCAGGAGCAGTGCCCTGTGCAATGTGGGCTCCTTCGCTATGAGAGAGGAGTCCCAAGTCTGGTATGCCACGATAGCCTCTGCATCAGAAACATAAAGTCCTTCATTTTGTGACCGGTTTATGACGGTGGCTGTCTTGCCATGTCTAATCCAGGCAGCAATGGTGGTAATCTGGGCAGTGCAGGTTTGATTAGCAGCTTGCTTGGTCTCATCAGAGAACAGGCCTTTCCATGGGCATCTACATGAGTGACCCAGATGGTTTGATCAGCCAGTCATGATTTGTTTCCACAGTACATAGCCCCAGAGAGAGATGTCTTTAAACTGTCAGGCTTTCATTTTCCATGAATTCATTTTCCATGAATTTGGCAAACCAAATAGGCCATCGGCAATAGCCAAGAAGTCAGTAAAACCATAACAAGGTTCATCAAAGGAAGTATTGGCTGGAGCTATGAGAATGGCCTTGATTTCTACCCGTTAAGTGGAGCCACATTCATTTTTGCTTCTGCATAGCTGGTGGTGAGGTCGAATAGCTGCAGCATTCCAGTAGACACTATTGGGTTTCAGTTTAGCTGAACCATCAGTGAAACAGGCCCAGGCATTAGAGAAACTTCTGTGAATCAACGGTCCCATTGAGTCAGTGGTTTTGCTTCAGGCAACCACTTGATTTTTGAGGAGGGTGATCAGGGGAATAATTGAATGGGGATAACTGTTACTTTTTCATCTAAGTCAAGATGCTGCTTGGACCAGGTCAGCTGCTTTCTTGAATACATTTCCTTTTGACAAGGGAAGCTTATTGGGCCCATTCTGACCTGTTAGTCACTGAGTTTGAGTCGACCCACCCCAAAATAAGGATATAAGGCTGGAGAGTCTCAAGGCCTCCATGAGTCAGGTGTTCAGTTTTGACAAGAGCTGTAGCAAGCTAATAGCTGCTTTTCAAAAGCGTTGTTTCTAGTAATCTTATATCAAGGAGACGACTAGTCCTAAATCCCAAGGGGCATTTCTGGGTGGAAGCTGCCTCCCTTTGTCAGAGACTTCAATTAGCAAAATAATCTGTCATGATCATTAAGTTTATAGCACCCTAAAGGTAGAGAGCATGCCACAGCTTGCAGGACAGCTTCAAACACAATTTATTGGTTTAAGTCCCACTCAAAGGATGCTGATTTGGCAAGTTCACTGATATAAAGATCAAGTAGCATGACTGAGTGAGGCACATACTGTTTCTAATACCCTAAGAATCCAATAAGGTACTGGACTTCCTTTTTGATTTAGGGAACCAAAGAGAGAGTGGTTTTTCCATGACCACCACAGGGATTGAGTGTTATAAATCCATCCACATAGTTCCAAGAAATTTTGCTTGGTAAGCCAACAAGTCACCATCTGTATAGTGAAAGCTTTGGACATCAAAAGGTAGAAGAACTCATGCTAAATCCTGACTCACCCACTGGTGACAAATGGCAGGAGACCTTAAGTACCCCTAGGGGAATGCCTATAAACATACACCGGAGGCCTTGCTACATGAATGTGAACTGATATTGATCCTCAAGTGTCAGTGAGAAGGTGCTGGTAAAAGTCTAAGATAGCAAACCAGGTGTAATCAGCCTGTGTAATGGATTCAGTTGCAGTTGCAATATCTGGAACAGCCATGGCTATGAAAACAACAACAGATCAGTCAGCAATAATCTACTCTAAGCCTTCATCACCTGCTTCACTGGTCATACAGGGTTATTGTATTGAGATAATGCCTTATTTTTCACTTCTGATGCCTTTAAGCCCTTAATCAAGGCTATGATTTCCCTTTCTCTTCTTGGGATTCTTTAGCTTCTGTTGGACCATCAAGGAGGAGACAGAGAGGTGGGTTGAGAAGCAACTTATACCTCCCATAAACATTTCTCTATATGCCACTCTTCTGAATCCTGCAAATCTCCCCTCACCCAACCCTGGCACTTATGGGATGGGAATATAATACGTCTTTCCTACTGTACATTCAGATGCAGAAGTAACAACCACAGTACATTGAATTGGCCCAATGGACCTTACCCACAAGTTAGATTTCCTTCTTCACTGTGAACCCTGTCTAAGCACCATTAGCTGGATCTGAGGGCTTTTGCCTTCCCCAGGTCTGGGTAGGATAATGACTTGGGCACCTATGTTCAACAGAGCCGTAGCAGTTTAAATTCCTCACTTTCCCCAAATTCCCCTTGGATGAGTAGACATGGTTTTCAATTCTCTTTAGGGTCAGGAAAATCTTGGCCCCACCTCTAATAATCTTTCTTTTTAAAGTAGCTGAGGTTGGGGTAGAGAAGGAGGGAGAGATCAGGGACATGGAGGGAGAGAGTGGCTCTGAGCTATTAAACAAAAAAGCTTTGCATTTAAGGAGTGTGGCAGAAGCTTATGGTGCAACCAAAAAAACTTTCAGTGTTTTTTCCTACTCACACTTTAAACTGACTGGGTAGAGATCCTGATGGTTGACACTATCAATTTCAGCTTTGGAGACCCCTTCACTCAGTCATAGCTGCGTGTTTTCTAGCTGAAGCAACTGAGTTTGTGACCCCTGGCTGACTTGACCCAGGCTTGCACAGCAGCAACCTTCTTTGAGAATTCCACTTTAATTCTCAAAGAATTTTGAGAATTAAAATTCTGCTGCCCCATCACCAAGATAACATCGCTTATGTTCTCACCCAGTTTCAACACAAGGGAAGTTTTCCAGGGCAGCAGCACCTACCTAGGTTTGATCGGGTCAGTTTCTCATTCTCCAGTGGATCACCTTTGCCAGCATCGTAAGCCCCAATTCAAGGCAGTAAGAGCCTGAATACTACTCAATGCCTCATCTATGGTTTCCCATGGGAGTTTGTCTGTCTCGGAAATCTCCCTGAAAGGCTCACAGCTCCCTTATTGCAGCCAGGATCTATTGCAAAAAAAAAACCCTCTAAGACCTTTTACTGTTCTCTCCTAGTGGATCTAAGGCAGACACGATGGACCGCAGGAGGGGCTGAGCCATAAGACCCAGTTTACGTTGCCATTCTTCCTTGACGAGCATTACTAGCCCCACTTCCTCGTCTCCCAAGTGAACCAGCCAAACTCCTAATGATGTGCCTGGTTTCTGCCCACAGTGGTCATAAATTTCCCTCCTTCCACACATCTCTGCAATTGTTGTCCAGAAGAGGGCAGAATCTTTTATGTGCACCAGACAATACCTAGTACAAGTTGTTACAGTGGGGCAGACCTGAAGCTAACTTCAAATTGTTCAGGAAGTTCTACACCAGCAGGAGAGTTAGCAAGAACCAGGGCACCATTTGAGCAGGGGTCTTTGAACCTGCTTCCTGGTACTCAGCCTGCATCCACCTCTTCAATCTCCATCATTAACAGGCAATAAAGTGAAGAACTATTCATGGCCTAGTTGAGCAGATAATTTGGTCAACATATTTCAGTGACTTTCCTCGAATTTATTTTCTTGCTCTGTTGCCCAGACTGGAGTGCAGTGGCATGCTGTTGGCTCACTGCAGCCTCGACTTCCCAGGCTCGAGCAATTCTCCCACCTCAGCCTCCTGAGTAGCTGGGACCACAGGCACACGCCACCATGCCCAGCTAATTGCTGTATTTTTAGTAGAGACAGGATTTTGCCATGTTGCCCAGGCTAGTCTCAAACTCCTGAGCTCAAGCAATCTGCTTGCCTTTGCCTCACAAATTGCTGGGATTACAGGTGTGAGCCACCAAGCCTGGCCCTCAAATTTCATTAAATGTACCCACAATATCCTCATCCTTCTCCTTCTAGAAAGCCATGTCTCTGTCAGTATCCCACCCTCCTCACTAAAGCTGCCAAGAACTATAAAAGGTCTGAGATTTTGTCCTACTCAACAAGCTAACAAGTCAGCCCACCACAGTTTCATGGAATCTGGTAGAAAACATGAGACACAGAGATGGACAGTGTTTTACTGTAGAAAGGCCAGTCACCAGATATCAACATTTTGGCACCAGTTTCTTGAGCCCCGATTACGCAGGGGAACTCCTCTGTGCTGGTGCCCTGAAAACCGTGCATACATCCTCAAAGGCCATGTAGGCAAGGCTCAACTGCAAGCCGATGGCAGAAGGCCCTGTGATCCTCCCCAAGCATGAGAGGATAGGCAGTCTTGTGAGGAGCTGCCATACCGCCATTCCTTATTTGCCTCTCTATTTTTTTTTCCCACAAGAGCAAGAACATTTATTATAAAAATAGGTGGATAAAATAAGTGTGCTTTAACTTCTGGATATACGACAAATGCTATTGTGATGCAGTTTTTAAGTGCAGACATGTGGCTCTGCAATGACAGGGATGGGCCCCCTAGTGTGATGTGCAGCCACAGTGCTCCATTTGACAAACCTCCTGGTTCAAGGCAGAGAGGAGACACCTTATTCTATAGAACAGGATGGGGCTTCAACCCTGGGGACCATACAAGTGGCTCCCATAGGCAGCCACCCTTTTCTGGCAAGCCGTGGCATACCCAGATGCAAGCTGGGGGAGGGGCTGGCACACTGGCCCCAGATTGCTCTGGCTTCAGACTGATGGAGACACAAAACTGGGATCTCCCTCTGCCTGATGTTCCTGACCCCATCTCCACCTCCAGCCTCTAGCCTCACTGGGAGTTCCCTGTGACCCAGCCTGTTCCATAGCCAAAGGGGGACCAAAGTGAACAATCACAGTGCCTCACACCTATTCTAGGGGCCTTGGATCTCAGTGGAGCTTAATCCATGGCATCTGAGAGCACGCACCCTGTCCCTGAGGGCAGCTGTGCCGGGCAAGGGGGCCGCAAGGGCATGGGTGGAATCTTGGTCACTGGCAGCACTCGGCCACATGCCTGAGGAGCTCTTTACCTTGTTAGTCACAGAAGCACTGCAGGCAGTGAGGGCACTGAAGGTCCCCCTGGCCTCTCTGGGCTGTGCCAGGATGCCCGCCCTCTGCAGGGGGTTCCAACTGCTGGGACCCAGTCCCAGGCCTCCAGCCACCAGGCGCAATAAGCTCCACTGCATCGGTGGCCAAGTACTTGGCAGTTTTGCTCCCAGCATGAATCCAGCAGGCATCTGGCTCTTGAGAATCCTGTCTCCAGGACGCCTGGTGCAGCAAAGAGGTGACCTTTTCCTCCAGTTCCTGATTCCTACCTTGAGCCCGTTCCGGATCTGCCCTTTCTGACATGAAGTCATCCTTGTAAGCGAGAATCTGCTGTTCCAGTATCTGCATCCATTCCAGTGCAGCATCTGGGGCCGTCCTTGAGGCCGCCAGCTTCTACTTCACTTCTGCACAGTCGTTTATTTTCTCTTCCAACTACCTGTTGAGCTGGGAGATCTTCCTCATCAGCTCGGGCTCCTGGAGGGTCTGCAGCCCCCTGAGCTGTGCATGGAGCCCCCTCACGTATTCGTCCCTGCTGACATCGATTCGCTGCCACTTGGCATTGAGGTCTTCAACGTGAGTCACCTTCTGTTTTAACAGTCGATTTTCTTCCTCAATAACACTCTGAACAGAGGTGTCCCCACCTGTATGTTCTGACTTTCAGGACTTCTCTCCCCCACGTTCCTTTGTGCATGCTGTCGTTCATCCAGACACTTGGTCAGATGCTGACACATGTGGGCAGTGGAGGTCAGCGTCCTCCGCAGTTGGTGGGTCTCGTCGGCCAAAGAGAGGCACAGAACGTCACTGGCCCGCCGGGCCGGTTTCCCCTCCTCCATGCTCCTCCGCATCAGGACAACTTCCTTCTCTCCCTCGTGCTGTGGCTGGCTCAGCAGCTGCTGCATCTCCTTCTCTTTCACTCCTAGCCGCTCAGTAAGCCTCTCAACTTCCTATTTCCTGGTGCATCTGGGCCTCCGCGGCGCCGTCCTCCTGCTATTGCAGCTGCTCCCGGAAGCGGGCCACCTGCTCCAGCAGCGCGTCCACCAGGGACCGCGCAGTGTCCCCCTCCAGCGCGGTCAGCCGGGCGCGGAGACACGCGATGAGGGAGTCGCAGGCGGCCAGCTGGTCCTGCAGGCGCCGCAGCCACTACCCGACCTCGTAGTATAGGCCGCAGAGCTCCGAGCTGCGCGCTGGGCCCCCTCCCAGCAGCCCGACCCCGGGTCCCCGCACGTGACTGCGGGCCTGCCTGGGAGGCCGTGCGGCCACCAGCAACTTCCGTGCCCGGGCCCCGCCGGCTCTCTATCTCGAGGGAGTTTCTCATCGCCTCTTGGTTTCAATGAGGTGTGGGAATTTCCAGCTTGTCCCTTCTCCCTTAGGGAGGCTAAGCTGCAGGCTATAAAACTACTTAGCTACAGTATAGAAATGGCTCCTCTGGCGAGGTGACTCACGCCTATAATCCCAGCACTTTGGGAGACCGAGATGGGTGGATCACTTGAAGTCAGGAGTTCCAGACCAGCCTGGCCAACACGGTGAAACCCTGTCTCTACTAAGAATACAGAAATTAGCTTGGTGTGGTGGTGTGTGCCTGTAATCTCAGCTACTCAGGAAGCTGAGGCAGGAAAATCACTTGAACCTGGGAGGTGGAGGTTACAGTGACCCAAGATCATGCCCCACTGCACTGTAGCCTGGGCGACAGAGTAAGACCCTGTCTCGAAAAAAAAAGAAAGAAAGAAAGAAAGAAAAAAAGAAATTAAAAAAAAAGAAAGAATAATGAAATGACTCCTCAGCAACAGGGTGCCCCAACACTCATGTTTCTTCTCATTTGGCCTCTTTTGTTTTGGTGTCCTACTGTGGGACAAGGAATGCAGGGAGCTGACACCATGCTGTTCTTTTTCTGTCTATGTAATAAACTGTCTGAATCTAATCAGTACTTGTTGTCCCCTTACCAGTCAAATCTGTAAGCCTGCTCAACACATTCTCACAACTCTAAAGAGGACCAGGTAACACCTGCATGTGCAGTGGATTGCATTATAGGAGAGAAACCCTGGACTTAGGGAATCTGAACCTTTTATAATGGGCAGTAATCATTCCTGCCCTTCACTCCAGAGGGAGACTATTTTTATTATAGTGGACAGTAAGTATGCCTGCCCTTTGCTTCAGATGTAAACATTATCTTTACTATGTTAGACAGTAAGCATGCTTGCCCTTTTCTTTGGAGGGAGACGCTACCTCTGTCTTTCAAGGATGCACTCTATACAAATATCCTTGAAAACATAGTCCAGCACACAGGACAGCACAGTGCCTTACTTGCAAGATGTGCAAGCACACAAGACCTATGAAGAACTGTCTCCCAACAAAGGATACATACAGAAGGAGAAAAAAACTCTCTTAAACAAAAAGAGGCGGAGCCGGCAGGGACCGAGCAGGTGCCTCAGTCTCCTTCCCCTCCCCTCACCTGGTCCTCGCCATCTTCTCCTCACAGCCAGACCGGAACTATGTGATCCTGGAAGTTCCGGAGCCTTTGGACCTATGTGATCCCGGAAGTTCCGGGGCCTTCTGGGGCTTTCCTGGGCGTTCCAGGGCCTTTGGAGCATTTGATAAGCAGTAATGGCGGAGGCTGCAGCTCCCGGAACAACAGCCACAACATCAGGAGCAGGAGCGGCAGCGGCGG
>NW_012102132.1:2579470-2595856 GCF_000951045.1 Mandrillus leucophaeus
CGGCGCGTACGGCGGCAGCGGCAACAGCTGGACTAAACAGGTCACCTGTAGGTATTTTGTGTATGGGATTTGTAAGGAAGGAGGTAACTGTCGCTACTCGCATGACCTCTCTGACCGTCCGTGTGGAGTAGTGTGCAGTTGTTTTCAGCGAGGGTACTGTCTTTATGGAGACCACTGCAGATGTGAACATAGTAAGCCGTTGAAACAGGAAGAAGCAACTGCTACAGAGCTAACTACAGAATCATCCCTTGCTGCTTCCTCAAGCCTCTCCTCGATAGTTGGACCACTTGTTGAAATGAATACAAACGAATCTGAGTCAAGAAATTCAAACTTTGCAACTGTAGGAGCAGGTTCAGAGGACTGGGCGAATGCCATTGAGTTTGTTCCTGGGCAACCCTACTGTGGCCGTACTGTGCCTTCCTGCACTGAAGCACCCCTGCAGGGCCCAGTGACCAAGGAAGAATCAGAAAAAGAGCAAACCGCGGTGGAAACAAAGAATGAGCTGTGCCCCTATGCTGCAGTGGGACAGTGCCGATATGGGGAGAACTGTGTGTATCTCCACGGAGATTTATGTGACATATGTGGGCTGCAGGCCCTGCATCCGATGGATGCTGCCCAGAGATCACAGCATATACAATCGTGCATTGAAGCCCATGAGAAGGCTATGGAGTTCTCATTTGCTGTGCAGCGCAGCAAGGACAGGGTGTGTGGGATCTGCATGGAGGTGGTCTATGAGAAAGCCAACCCCAGCGAGCACCGCTTCGGGATCCTCTCCAACTGCAACCACACCTTCTGTCTCAAGTGCATTCGCAAGTGGAGGAGTGCTAAGGAATTTGAGAGCAGGATCGTCAAGTCCTGCCCACAATGCCGAATCACATCTAACTTTGTCATTCCAAGTGAGTACTGGGTGGAGGAGAAAGAAGAGAAGCAGAAACTCATTCAGAAATACAAGAAAGCAATGAGCAACAAGGCATGCAGGTATTTTGATGAAGGACGTGGGAGCTGCCCATTTGGGGAGAACTGTTTTTACAAGCATGTGTACCCTGATGGCCGTAGAGAGGAGCCACAGAGACAGCAAGAGGAAACATCAAGCAGACACCAGGCCCAAGGAGGGAACCACTTCTTGGAATTCTTTGAGGAAGGAGCGAACAGCAACCCCTTTGATGATGAAGAAGAGGCTGTCACCTTTGAGCTGGGAGAGATGTTGCTTATGCTTTCGACTGCAGGTGGGGACAACGAACTGACAGACTCTGAAGATGTGTGGGACTTGTTTTGTGATGAAGAATTTTGTGTCTTAGATCTATAGAAACCTTGCGTGGTGTGTGAGCTGGTCTGCTGACCCCAGACAGCAGCTGTCCCCTGTGGTGGTGTGGCAGTGCCTGTGTTCTCTCCTAGGCAGGCCTATCAACTCCAGGTGCTGTGGTAAGAATATTTACCCAGGGCCTGTCTTCTCAACCCCCTCACCTTTCCCCAAGGAGTGTGTTGTTTTCCCTGTTGAAAAAAGTTACAAAAATAAGTCTTAAAGTTAGTTTTTTTGTTTGTTTGTTCATTTGTTTGTTTTTTGAGACACGAGTCCCACTCTGTCACCCAGGCTGGAGTGCAGTGGCGTAATCTTGGCTCACTGCAACCTCCACCTTCCGGGTTCAAGCCATTCTCCTGTCTCAGCCTCCTAAGTTGCTGGGACTACAGGTGCATGCTACAATGCCCAGCTAATTTTTTTGCATTTGTAGTAGAGACGGAGTTTCACCATATTGGTCAGGCTGGTCTTGAACTCCTGACCTCAGGTATCCACCTGCTGCTGCCTCCCAAAGTGCTGGGACTACAGGTGTCAGTCACCGTGCCCAGCCTTAAAGTTAGTTTTTTGTAACAGGCATGAGCCACCGCGCCTGGCTTTAAAGTTAGTGTTTTGTAACAGGCATGAGCCACGGCACCTGGCTTTAAAGTTAGTTTTTTGTAACAGGCATGAGCCACGGCGCCTGGCTTTAAAGTTAGTTTTTTGTAACAGGCATGAGCCACTGTGCCCGGCCTTAAAGTTAGTTTTTTTGTAACACGAATTTAACTGTCGGACAGTTAGTTTACGTGTGTTGCATCATCTGTTTTCAACCAGATTGTGTTTATGGACTTTTCACACACTAACTTTGAGGACCCCAGGTTCAAAACGAAAAGCAGTGGCCCTGCTTTGGGATCCAATGATAGGAGTGATGGGTGAAGGGATCTAAGCTGGCCAGTAGCCTTCTAAGCTTCTCAAACCTGCATAGATGAAGTATTATTGGCCTTGGTAGAAGACCTTGGTTTAGTGGTTTAAGTCTTGTATGGCAGTTAGATCTTAAAGGACAAAGCAGTATATTGGTAGTTGTCAATATAGCAGTACTAGCTATGTTTATATAAATAAGAGAAATGGAGTTAGCCATAGAGGTTAAAACTACCTGGTTATCCCATATATTAACCCAAACTGGGTCTTGGATACACAGTTGTATTTAATGTTTTACGATCTAGTCTTTCCAATATAGGCATTTTCTGAAAAACATTTGTCCTCATTTGGGGCATTTTGTTGTGGGTTCCACCATGTTGGCCAGGCTGGTCTCGAACTCCTGACCTCAGGTGATCCACCCGCCTCAGCTTCCTGAAGTGCTGGGATTACAGGCGTGAGCCACTGCGCCCATCCTGACACTTTGATTTTAACCCAGTAAGACCTGTGCCGTACTTCTAACCCCCAGAATTGTTAAGATGATACATTTGTGTTGTTCTAAGCCATTGAATGTGTGGCAATTTGTTACAGCAGCCTGACATTTTGATTTTAACCCAATAAGACCCCTGCCAGAATCCTGACCTTCAGAATTGTTAACATAATAAAATTGTGTTGTTCTAAGCCATTCAGTTTGTGGAAATTTGTTACTGCAACCTGACACTTTGATTTTAACCCAATAAGACCTGTGCCAGACTTCTAACCTCCAGAATTGTCAAGATAATAAAACTGCGTTCTAAGGCATTCAGTTTGTGGCAATTTGTTACAGCAGCAATAAACAACCAATACACATACTTTAAGTGGAGACCAATATTTAATTTTCCGTGCTTTTATAATAATTATAATGACAAGTTAATCATAGTAAATGCAAGTCAGGAAAATTTTTTTTAATGTCTTGAAGTTTAATATCTGGTTCAGAAAAGCATCTTTGTCCTATGAAAGACATGAGCTTAAAAAATTGTCATTCCATGGGAGTATAAATTGATACAACTGTTTGGAAGGCACTTTGGCAGTAGCTAGCAAAATTTTAAATGTGAATACTCTTTGACTCAACAAGGTAATTCTAAGAATTGTGCTACTGATTTTCTTTCATAAATTGATGATAATGTATAGACAAGAATGTTTATTAGATTGTTTGTGATTAAAAATTGCAAATAACTTACATGCTTACCAAAAGGGACTGGTAAAGAATAGTATACAATGGCATTTTATGTAGAATTAGCTCCATCAATAAGTACTAACATGTCCATAACACATAAGGGAAATAAGCAAGTGGCAGGTAGTGTGTATAGAATAATTTCATTTTCTTTTTTTTTTTTTTATTATACTTTAAGTTCTAGGGTACATGTGCATAACGTGCAGGTTTGTTACATATGTATACTTGTGCCATGTTGGTGTGCTGCACCCATCAACTCGTCAGCACCCATCAACTCGTCATTTACATCAGGTATAACTCCCAATGCAATCCCTCCCCCCTCCCCCCAATAATTTCATTTTCATAAAAGGAAATGTGTATGTATATGTGTTTATATAACACAAAAGCATTCTAAACAAAGGTATAGTAAATAGGAAAAAATTCACTCACTTTTTACTGTCTGCATGTCAGTAATAGTTATGGCTACTAATATTTTTGTTTTGAGAACGAGTCTCACTCTGTTGCTCAGGCTGGAGTGCAGTGGCATGATATCGGCTCACAGCAACCTCTGCCTCCCAGGTTCAAGCGGTTCTCATGCCTCAGCCTCCCAAGTAGCTGGGACTACAGGCGTGCGCTACCACACCCAGCTAATTTATGTTGTTTTAATAGAGACGGGGTTTCACCATGTTGGCCAGGCTGGTCTCGAACTCCTGACCTCAAGTGATCCATTCCCCCTTGGCCTCCGAAAGTGCTGGGATTACAGGCATGAGTCACTGTGGCCAGCCATTATGGTTACTAATACTTTTGCAGTTGGAATATATCAGCTTCATCATAAAATGAAAACCTGAAGAAATAAAAAAAATGTTTTGTGATAACCCTTAGGTGATTTGATACTCCCACATGTGATTAGCAATTTGGCGTGCCTCTAATTCCTAACTGGATTACTAAGTTTTTAAGTGACTGAAAAAAAGCAAGAAATGGCTTCTAATTCAGGACAGTACAAACCAAATAAGGAACAAACAAGGGGAACAGCCCACAAGGCCACTAGGGGTTCAGAGGATGAAAAGACTGCTATGGGCTCTCAAAGGTGCCGTCAGAGTCATTGGTGGCACCCATGAATTAGGACATGGAACAACTTCACTTTGAGTAGACTTGGGGACCGCTTGAGGTTACGCAGTGGCTGTAAGAATGCACCTCACAGGACCGGGCACAGTGGCTCACGCCTGTAATCCCAGCACTTTGGGAGGCCAAGGCAGGCAGATCATGAGGTCAAGAGATCTAGACCATCCTGGCCGACATGGTGAAACCCCGTCTCTACTAAAAATACAAAAATTAGCTGGGCATGGTGGTCCATGCCTGTAGTCCTAGCTACTTGGAAGGCTGAGGCAGAAGAATCTCTTTAATCTGGGGAAAGGAAGTTGTAGTGAGCCGAGATTGCACCACTGCACTCCAGCCTGGCGACAGAGTGAGACTCCGTCTCAAAAGAAAAAAAAAAAAATGCACCTCACAGACTTGCAATGACAGAGAGCATAATTGAACAAGGGCCCCCAATGCTATAGTCTGAAATCCGTTGCCATGTTTGCACTAAAGCCACACCTCCCATGAGTTACTCCCAGCCAGTGACAGCAAGGATACTAAGGCTGACACTTTCCTCAGATACACAGGACTCCTTTGTGAGCTGACTTTGGCTCGAGGCTCCCCCTAGTCCTTGCTGAAACTTCCTTAGGCTTCATGGTAGTCTAGGATGTTTCCTAGTTTTGACCTTCTCTCTCTCTCTCCACTTTGGGTTAGTCTTGCGTCACGATCTGACAACTGGCCCAGCCTCTATCTGACTTTCTCCCCATTTTGTATAACAGCCTTTATCTGGCTCCCTCTTTATCTGGCATGTCCTCTAATAAAATAGTACCTACCTTATGAGTTTATCTTATCACTTTATAGATGAGGACATTGAGGCTACAGTTCTGGAGGTCGAAAGTCCAAAATGGATGTCAGTGAACTAAAATCAGGGTGTTGGCAGGACTGGTTCCTTCTGGTGGCTCCATTCCCTTGCCTTTTCCAGCTTCTGGAGGCTGCCTGCAAAACCAGCAATCACATCACTCTGACCTCGGCTTTTGTCATCATGTCTCCTTTTCTGACTCTGATCTTGTAAAAACCTTGTGATTATAACAGGCCCAACTAGATTCAGAAAAATCTCCCCATTTCAAAATCCTTAACGTAATCACACCTGCAAAGTCCCTTTCGCCCTGTCTCAAAAAAAACAAAAAACAAACAAAAAATAGTGTATTCGACTCATGGTTCTGCAGGGCTGTACAAGAAGCAGAGTGCTGTCATCTGCATCTGGTGAGAGCCTCAAGCTGCTGGCACTCATGGTGGAAGGGGAAGGGGAGCTGGCAGAAATCACACAGTGAGAGAGAAGGTAAGAGACGGGAGGGAGGTGCCAAGCTCTTTTTAACAATTATCTCTCAAGGGAGCTAATAGAGTGAGAGCTCACTCACTGCCCACTCCACATGGGGAGGGCATTACTCTATTCATGAGGGATGCATCTCCCATTACCCCAACACCTACCATTAGGCCCATTTCTCTCTCTCTTTTTTTTTTTTTTGAGATGGAGTCTCGCTCTGTTGCCCAGGCTGGAGTGCAGTGGCCGGATCACAGCTCGCTGCAACCTCTGCCTCCCGAGTTCAAGTGATCCTCCTGCCTCAGCCTCCCAAGTAGCTGGGATTACAGGTGCCCGCCACCACACCCGGCTAATTTTTCTATTTTTAGTAGAGACGGGGTTTCACCATGTTGGCCAGGCTGTTCTCGAACTCCTGACCTCAAGTGATCCACCTGCCTCAGCCCCTCAAAGTGCTGGGATTACGGGCGTGAGCCACCACACCCAGCCAGGAAAAGGTATTTTATATTTATATCATTGCTGTGCTGTTTACTCATTTGTATAAATTTAAGTTCCCATCTGGTATTATTTTCCTTCAGCATGAATAACTTCTTTGAACGTTTCTTGTGGTTCATGTTTGCTGGCAACAAATTCCCTCAGCTATTTATCTGGAAAAGTCTTTATTTCACCTTCATATTTTACCTGTATTTTCTTTGTGTACAGAATTCTAGGTTGAAATTTTTTTCAGTGTTTTAAATATGTCATTTCATATTCTTCTGGTTTGCATAATTTCTGATGAGAAGTCTGCAGTTTATTTTCTATTTCTCTCTTTTTGCTCCTCTGCAAAGCCATTTCCTCTTGCTATTTTTAATATTTTCTCATTATCATTGTTTTATAGGAATTTGATTATGATTTTCCTTGGTATGATTTCCTTAATGTTTATTCTATTTGGGACCATTGAGCTTCTCATAGCTGCATATCTGTATGTTTATAATTTTCATCCAGTTTAAAAAAATGTTTTTGAGAAAGAGTCTCACTCTGTCACCCAGTCTAAAGTACAGTGACATGGTCTTGGCTCACTGCAACCTCCGCCTCCCTGGTTCAAGTGATTCTCGTGCCTCTCAGCCTCCCGAGTAGCTGGGATTACAAGTGCATGCCACCATGCCCAGCTAATTTTTGTATTTTTTGTAGAGACACGGTTTTGTCAAAACTCTCGACCTCAAGTGATCCGCCCACCTCGGCTTCTCAAAGTGCTGGGATTATAGGTGTGAGCCACTGTGCCTTGCCCAGTTTTTAAAATTTTGACCATTATTTCTTCAAATATTTTTTTCTGCTACTACCCTTTCTCTCCTCTCCTGAAAGTCAATTTTGAGTATGCTAGACTGCTTGATATTGTCTCACAGGTCAGTGAGGTTGTTTTCCTTTCTTCTTTTTCTTCTGTCTTTTTCTCTGTGTCTGCTGCATTTTGGATAGTTTTTATTGTTATGTCTTCAAGTTCACTAATTTTTCTTCTGCAGCATCTAATCTACTATTAATCTCATCTTTGCTGACTTCAATTACACATCTGTTAGATCATTAATATTGTTTCTCCCAGGCCACTGAGGCTCTGTTCATTTTTAGCCTCTTTTTTCTCCTTATACTTCAGTTTAGACAGACTCTATTGCTATTTTCTAGAATTCATTGACCTTTTCTTGTGTAGGTTCTAATCTATTGGTAAGTCCATCCAGTGAATATTTCATTTCAAATACTATATTTTTTAGCTCCAGAAGTTCCATTTGGCTCTTTTTTAAAAGAACTGTGGTACAATATACAGAACATAATATTTACTATTTTTACCATTTTTAAGTGTCCAGTTCAGTGGCATTAAGTACGTTCACATTCTTGTGCAACCATCACTGCCATCCATCTCTAGAACTTTTTCATATTCCCAAATTGAAACTCTGTACCCGTTAAACAAAAACACCCAATTTCTCCCTCCCTCCCAGCCCCTGGCAACCACCAATTTACTTTCTGTCTCTGTGAATTTGACTATTCTAACTGCTTTATGTAAGTGGAATCATATAATATTTGTCATTTGGTTCTTTTTAAAAAGTCTTCTGGCTGGGCGTGGTGGCTCACACCTGTAATCCCAGCACTCTGTGAGACTGAGGCAGGTGGATCACTCGAGGCCAGGAGTTTAAGACCAGCCTGGCGAACATGGCGAAATCTCATCTCTACTAAAAATACAAAAATTACCCGGGTGTGGTGGCGCACGTCCGTAATCCCAGCTACTCGGGAGGCTGAGGAAGGAGAATTGCTTGAACCTGGGAAGTGGAGGTTGCAGTGAGCCAAGGTCATGCCACTGCACTCCAGCCTGGGTGACACAGTAAGACTCTGTCTCTAAATAAATAAATAAATAAATAAGTAAAACTTAAAAGTATTTTATTTTTCTCCTCTTTATGTTATGTTTTCCTCTAAGTATATGAACATACTTATAATAGCTGTTTAAAGTCCTTGTCTGCTAATTCCCTAATCTCTGTCACCTCTGGGTCTATTTCTATTGACTAATTTTTCTCCTGATATGGGTCACATTTTTATGCCTTTTAGCAAGTTTAGTAATTTTGACTGGATGCTGAACATTATGAATGTTACATTGTTGAGGTCTGAATTTTATTATATTCTTTAAGGCATGCTGAGTTTTGTTTTGACACACAATTAAGTTCCATACAGTTCAGGCTGATCTTTTCATGGCTTATTTTTTAGCTCTCTTACGGCAGGTCTAGAATAGCCTTTCATCTAGGGCTAGTTTAGACCTATTATTGAGGCTTAAACTTTCTGGGGTCTACTGAATACCCTGGTGTTTCTCCACTCTGAGTGGTCAGAAGTCAAACATCTCCCAGTCCTATGAAAACTCTGAGAATTTTTCAGCTAACAGCTCCTTGGTGGTACTCCTTTATGTGGTAGTTATCCTTTGCCTAATCTTGTGGGGTCTTACCTATTATGTATGCATTAATTTATAGTCAGCCAAAGGAAGTCAGCTGATCATTTTAGCTTTTGCTGCATAGCTCACTCTTCTCTGGTAGTCTTCTCCCCAAATTCCAGCTATCTCAGCTTTCCTGAACTCCAATCTTCATCTTTTCAACTCATCAAGACTTCTGTGCTGTGCTTGGATTTCCCCTCTCACACTGCATTCTGGAAAGTGCCCCCAGTGAGTAGGTATCTCTTCATTTGGTTCCTTTCTTTCAGATATTGCAATTCCATGCTGCCTAGTGTTCAATGTCTAGAAAAAGTTGTTTCATGTATTTTGTCCAGTTTCTAGTTGTTTACATTAGAAAGGCAAGTCTTGTACTTGTTGCTCCATCATGGTTGACAGAGGAATTTACCCTATCTTTTTTATATAATGCTGGCAATTTAGTTCCTTTTATACGCTCCCTTCATGTGAGTTAAAAAAAAAAAAAAAAAAAAACTTTAGGACACGCACAGTGGCTCACACCTGTAATCCCAAACTTTGGGAGGCCAAGGTGGGTGGATCATTTGAGGTCAGGAGTTCAAGACCAACCTGGCCAACATGGTGAAACCCCGTCTCCACTAAAAATACAAAAATTAGCTAGGCGGTAGTGGCATGTGCCTGTAATCCCAGCTACTCAGGAGGCTGAGGCAGGAGAATTGCTTGAGCCTGGGAGGCAGAGGTTGTGGTGAGCTGAGATCGCGCCACTACACTGCAATCTGGGTGACAGAGCGAGACCCTGTCTCAAAACAAAACAAACAAACAAAAAAACTTTAGACAAAAGAAATGTAACAGAGTTTAGCTGGGCAAAGAACAATTCACAAATCAATCAGCTCCCAGAACCAGAATAGGTTCAGTGTGACTCTGGGGCTACCACATTGTCAGATAATATTTATGAACAGAAAAAGGAAAGCAATGTACAGAAAATGGAAGTAAGGTACAGAAGCAGCTGGATTGGTTGCAGCTCAGTGTTTGCCTTGTTTAAATACTGTTTGAACAGTTGGCTGCCTGTGATTGGCTGAAGCTCTGTGATTGGCACAGAGTAGGTTATAGTATATTTATACATCCAGTGAGGCTACAGTTCACTATGTATGGAGAAATGTTTAGGCTGAACCTAAAATATGTTAGGAGGCAGCTTTAAACTTAATTTAACATGTTTTTATGGCTGGGCACAGTGGCTCATGCCTGTAATCCCAGCACTTTGGGAGGCCAAGGTGGGCGGATCACCTGAGGTCAGGAGTTTGAGACCAGCCTGGCCAACATGGTGAAACCCTGTCTCTACTAAAAATGCAAAAATTATCAAGGTATGGTGGTGCGTGCCTGTAATCCCAGCTACTCGGGAGGCTGAGGCAGGAGAATTACTTGAACCTGGGAGGTGGAGGTTGTAGTGCGCTGAGATTGCACCACTGCACTCCAGCCTGGATGATAGGGTGAGACTCAGTCTCAAACACAAACAAACAAACAAAAAAGACATGTTTTTACAACCAATTCATCACCAATTTTTGCCATATTATTGCCTACATATCTCCACCATCAATTTCTTCTCTCCAATACCATTGCTACTTCTTCAGTTGAGGCAATCTGCAGTTTGCAGTGTGGAGTGCTTCAGAGTTTTCTTTCTTTATTTTCTGAGACAGAGTCTCGCTCTGTTACCCAGTCTGGAGTGCAGTGGTGCAATCTTGGCTCACTGCAACCTCTGCCTCCTGAGTTCAAGCAATTATCCTGCCTCAGCCTCCCAAGTAGCTGGGATTACAGGTGCCTACCACCACACCCAGCTAATTTTTGTATTTATAGTAGAGATGGGGTTTCACCATGTTGGCCAAGCTGGTCTTGAACTCCTGACCTCATGATCCATCCACCTCAGCCTCCCAAAGTGCTGGGATTACAGGTGTGAGCCACTGCACCTGGCCTCAGAGTTTTAATAAAAGCTTCATTTTTTTCTAACATTGTGTCCCTCTGTACCATCTGCCACACAATACTCAGAATATTTGTAAAATACAAATATGACCCTATTGTTCTTCAGCTTATGAAACTGCCTTTGCAAAAATTTTAACAATGAGAAAATTATGTCAGTGAAAGACATCTGACCTAACCAACTCCATCTTGCCTTTAACCTCCAAACTGCCCTTGGTCACTCCTGGGCATGGGCCAAGCTAACTTTGGGAGAAATTTATAGTTTAAATGATAATAGCCCTCCCAAAACTAAACTGCCTTTATAAAGCTTAAAGGCCACAAGTTTAGGATTATGAAAGGGGCCTGAATTCTGCTAAGATGTAGGTATAGTTAAACTATTACCAGCCATTGTTCTGGAGCTCACAAGATTTGTATCTCCCCCAATTACTCCTATAAATAACATCACTATTATAGAAGCTAAGATTGGCCTTTTGAGACATCCTTTTCTACCTTTGCATTTCTGACAAACAGATGACTCCACTCAGACCCAAGACTCAAGACTCAACTGGTCCTGTGGCCCCCACCCAGAAGCAGACTCAGTGCACAAGGACCATTTTCCATACCTCTATGATTGCACCTCCAACCAAACAGCAGTACCCATTCCCTAACCCCCTGCCTGCCAAACTATCTTTAAAAAACCCTAGCCTCTGAATGTTCAGAGAGGCTGATTTAAGTAATAATAAAACCCTAGTCGAGGTGGAGGTTGTAGTGAACCAAGATTGCACCACTGTACTCCAGCCTGGGCAACAAAATGAGACTCTGTCTCAAAAACAACAACAACAACAACAAAAACAAAAAACAAAAAAAAAAACCACACACACAAAAAACCTGGTCTTCTGTTTAGCCAACTCTACATGTATGAAACTCTTTCTCTATTGCAGGTCCCCTGTCTTGATAAATTGGCTCTATCTGGGCAGTGGGCAAGATTAACCTGTTGGTGGTTACACATAAACCTTACAGTGGCTTCTCACTGCCTATGATAAAGTTCATTCTCTTTAGCTTAGTTTATGAGGTCGTTCCTTTAGGATCCCAAACTAGATATGGACATCTCTTCCTGCCCCACCCTTCTTCCCTTTACCCTCCAACAACACTAAACTCCTGGTAGTTCCATAAACGCTGTGTCAATTCAAGGGCTCTGAAAAGCAGAGGCAATGACAGATGTAGATGCACATGAGGTTTATTCAGGGAAACACCTCAGAAGGATAAAGGGCAGAGGGAGTGGGAATAGACAGACAGAGCCTTCAAACTGTGATAGAGTTCTAACACCTATGAAAGAAGAAAAGGATAGAAGGAAGAACTGGACAGGAGGAGCTTAGGTTGCAGTGCAGCTCTCTGAGAAAGTCTTGGTCAGGCAGGCTGAGAACCCCAGGGTAAACACTGACCACTAGGGAATCCCTCATCAGCAAGAAATGGCTCAATTCTAGAACTCCTGTCAGAGGCATCCTAACCAGAGTGACTGCATCTTGAAAACAAGTGGGATAAAGTCAAACCTGCTGGGTTACATTCCCAGGGAATTGGACTCTCTTGGTCACAAGATGTTTATGGTCAGTGATGCTGACTAAGTAAAGAACCAGAACTTATGCAAATGTCCAAATATATTAAGATCAAAAAGCAGCCTGGCAGACGCAGCGGCTCATGCCTGTAATCCCAGCACGACCGGGTGGATCACCTGAGGTCAAGAGTTCAAGACCATCCAGGCCAACATGGTGAAACCCTGTCTCTACTAAAAATAGAAAAATTAGCCAGGTGTGGTGGCGGGCACCTGTAATCCCAGCTACTCGGGAGGCTGAGGCAGGAGGATCGCTTGAACCCGGGAGGCAGAGGTTGTAGCGAGCTGTGATCGGGCCACTGCACTCCAGCCTGGGCAACAGAGTGAGACTCCATCTCAAAAAAAAGAACAAAAAGCATTCTTAGTTTAAGAATAGGTTTTGTTTTGAAGATAATAGTACACTTGTAAATTCTTGTTGAAATCAATAGTAACATAGGAAAATAACAATACTGATAGCCTAACACAAGCTGATCACAAGCTTTTGTGATCACAAGCTTTTTTGTACACTATTCTTAACAGCCTATATAAGCAAGCACTATGCTTAAGATCGGGGAGTTTCTCCTCTTGCTTTCTGAGGATGCCCTACTCTGTAACAGCGTAATCTCTGATAAACTATCTTAACTTCACTATACTCTGCGACTCACCCTGAATTCTTTCCTGTGTGAGATCCAAGACCTCTTGGGGTCTGGGGCAAGACCCCTTTTCCAGTGACACTCCTGCCATGCTAGATCATTGGCGGGAGTAAAGCAGAAAAAAATTTGGCCTCAGCATGAATGCAATGGCAGATCCTGAAAGTGAGGTATCTGGAAGCTGTTGACCAACTACACTTCCTATAGCAGGTTTTCTGGAAGGGAGATCTTAGAAGCAAGTTCACCTCCGTGGCTGCCTAGTGTGATTTTTCCCGCTTCTTTGTCTTTGCTAACACAGTTTCTGCTATTTGAGATGCCTGACCTCCCCATCTATTTCCCCCAGGACATGCATACTTATCTTTCAGGACTGACTTACCCATCAGTCTTTCAAGAAGCCTTCCCTGACTGTCTATCCCAGCCCCCATTAGATGTCCCACCTTATACATAGTTTTATCATAGCACTTAGCATTCATGTTGTAATTGTCCTTCACGTGTTTTGTCCCTTGCCCTTTATGGTGAGAAACCATTTCTTTCTATCTCCAGTACCTCATTCAGTGCCTGAAACATGGTAGGTGCCAGATTGTACTTTACCTTAACATTGTTGCACTTCATCAGCGTTGCTCCACAAATGCCAGAAAGTACGTGTGCAAATGAAATTATTCTCTATCAATAGGCTATAGAGGTCACAGTCCTTAATGCAGTCCTTTATTCGTACAATTTCCATTTTGTATTATATTTGTTCCTGTGAGAATCCATTGATAATCTCTGACAAACTGATTTACATTACAGTAAGTGGCACCCCGACTCTGACATTATTTGCATTTAAAAAAGTGAAGTCTGAAAGGGGGAATTCCTTTTGCCAAAGAGGAATTTCAAGCATCTGTTGCTGGCCAGTGAGGTGAATTTTTTTGAAGGGGCCAGAGGCTGTTTCAGGGAGCAACTACCAAATCATCCCATAGAAGGAGGTGATTTTATTTTGGTCATAACTAGTGACAAGAGCTATCTTGAAGACTTCAGCAAAGTCCCTAAGGAGGCCTGAATTTGGAAAGGCAATGGGAGTGACCGCACTAGCATTTAAAGAGACATTTTTCGTTTTCCGTTTTCCATAGCTAAATGCCCTGGTTGAATCTCTGCCCCTTCCCCCCATGTTTTTGTGTGAGAGAAATTCTGCTTCTGCCAGCAGTGCCTGGGATTCTGTCCAAACAGCGTGCTGTCAGCAGCATCAGCCAGCAGGAACGCATAATCCTCCCACCCTTTGGTTTTAGTGGGTGATGTTAACTAAGAAAATACTGCAGACTTTTCTTGTTCTCATGGTGTAACTCGCTCACTTCAGCCCTGCCCCTTTCTCCAGTAGTTGCCCCCTATACTTGAGGAAATTTTTTTTTTTTTTTTTTTTGCAATACAATAGCCAATTCAGGAAACTAGTCAGCATCTCCCAGGACAAAAGGCAGCTTTTCAGGCTGCAATGTCACTTTCTTTCATTACTGTCATTCCTTGGGTCAAAGGGGCACAATGACCTCAAGTTTTTAACATTTCTGAAATCGAATTGTTACAGGAAAGGGGTCCTGATCCAGACCCCAAGAGAGGGTTCTTGAATCTCATGCAAGAAAGAATTCAGAGTGAGTCCATACAGTAAAGTGAAAGCGAGTTTATTAAGAAAGTAGAGGAATAAAAGAATGGCTACTCCATAGAGCAGCCACAAGGGCTGCTGGTTGCCCATTTTTTATGGTTATTTCTTGATATATGCTAAACAAGGGGTGGATTATTCATGCCTCCCCTTTTTAGACAATATGGGGTAACTTTCTGATGTTGCCATGGCATTTGTAAAGTGTCATGGTGCTGATGGGAGTGTAGCAGTAAGGATAACCAGAGGTCACTCTCGTTGCCATCTTGGTTTTGATGGATTTTAGCCAGCTTCTTTACTCCAACTTGTTTTATCAGCAAGGTCTTGATGACATGTATCTTTTGCTGACCTCCTATCTCATCCTGAGACTTAGAATGCCTTAACCATCTGGGAATGTGGCCCAGTAGGTCTCAGCCTCGTTTTACCCAGCCCCTATTTAAGATGGGGTTGCTTTGGTTCACATGCCACTGACAACACTGTACTACAACCTAGTTCAAGCCAACAAAATTTATTGAAGATTTATTATATGCCAAACTGTATGGTGTACATAGAGCAGAATGATTTAATTTGGTCAAAGCATATTGAGGCTCACATGGAGCTGGCACTAAGGCTATAAAGAATGAATCATGGCCCTTACCTTAATTAGCTCAGTGTAGTCAGACAGACAGTCTACAATTAGAAAACAATGTGATAGGCTGGGCGCGGTGGCTCAAGCCTGTAATCCCAGCACTTTGGGAGGCCGAGGCAGGCAGATCACCTGAGGTCAGGAGTTCAAGACCAGCCTGGCCAACATGGCAAAACCCCGTCTCTACTAAAAATACAAAAATTAGCTGGGCATGGTGGTGGGTGCTTGTAATTCCAGCTACTTGGGAGGCTGAGGCAGGAGAATCGCTTGAACCCCTGGGAGGCAGAGGTTGCAGTGAGCCGAGAGAGATTGCACCACTGCACTCCAGCCTGGGCAACAGAGCAAGACTACACCTCAGGAAAAAAAAAAAAGAAAGCAAACAATGTGATAAACACTATAGTGGAAGTACGGAGGAAGAAACAGTACAATTTTGTTTGGGGAATAAGACTTTAAAGTTCCTTACACAGCACTGTAATAGCTTTCAAATCCTTTGCCTTATCCCACAGTAAGTAATCCACATTTTTAATTGATGTTTTTATTGAGATAATTGTGGATTCACATGTAGTTGTGTTATGTAGGTAGCTAGTCAGACATAAACAAGGCAGGAGAGGGCCTTCCCAACCAGGAATGTCAGGCGACCATCAGGTGAGGGTCAGGCGGTTGTTAACTGTCTCTCTAAAATACTAATTCGTTGCAGCCAGTGCCAGGGAAAGGCAGTCTCCCTACAGAGAGGAAACACCCGAAACTGGTGATCTGTAGCGCCCCAATAAGATCTCAGGAGCTGGGCGAATGGGCTCAAGCATGCACACAAAATGGCAAAATGTCAGAGTTTAACAGGTATATATGACTTCCTAGGGACATTTGGCTGGTAAGGGAATAATGCCTCAAGTGAGCATGCATACAACTCCAGTAAACACACCGTGCATGCTCCTCTCCCAAGTGCTGGCAGGCCACTGTGCATGCGGACAGCCAACTTCAAGGGAAGAATCAGGGGAGAAGGGATGCAAGACCCCGGAAGTAGGCCAGCATATAAAGCCCCAAGTCAAAAGGTCAAAGCACACACTTGTCTTTCAAGTCATCCGCTTGGTCCTCTTTCAAGTGTACTTTCCTTCCTTTTGTTCCTACTCTAAAGTTTTTTTTTTTGTTTTGTTTTTTGTTTTTTTTTTTTTTTGAGACGGAGTCTTGCTCTGTCACCCAGGCTGGAGTGCAGTGGCCAGATCTCAGCTCACTGCAAGCCCCGCCTCCCGGGTTCACGCCATTCTCCTG
>NW_012102132.1:2595991-2602415 GCF_000951045.1 Mandrillus leucophaeus
AAGCTTTTTAATAAACTTTCATTCTTGCTCTAAAACTTGCCTTGGTCTCTCCTTTTGCCTATGCCCCTTAGTTAAATTCTTTCTTCTGAGGAGGCAAGAATTGAGGTTGCTGCAGACCCATATGGATTTGCTGCCAGTAACAGTTGTAAGAAATAATATAGAGCGATCCTTGTACACTTTGTTCAGTTTCCCTCCAATGTTAACATTTTGGCAAACTATATTGTCGTATCACAACTAGGATTTTCTTTTTCCAAGAGTTAGGGCCTTGCTCTGTTATCCAGGTTGGAGTGCAGTGGTACAATCATAGCTCACTGCAGTCTCCGACTCCTGGCCTCAAGCATCCCAAGTAGCTGAGACTACAGGTGTGCACCAACATACCCAGCTAAGTTTAAAAATAATTTTTCTTTTTTAGAGATGAGGTCTCACTATATTTCCCAGGCTAGTCTCAAACTCCTGGCCTCAAGCAATCTTCCTGCCTCAGCCCAAAGTGCTGGGATTACAGGCATGAGCCACTGCACCTGGCACAACAATTAGGATATTCATATTGATACAATACACTGAGCCTTTTCAGATTTCTCTAGTTTTACTTGTACTCATGTATGTGTATGTATGTTTGTGTGCTATGTGTGTAAGTTCTAAACTATTTATATTTATTTATTTATTTATTTATTTATTTATTTATTTATTTTGAGACGGAGTTTCACGCCATCTCAGCTCACTGCAATCTCTGCCTCCTGAATTCAAATGATTCTCCTTCCTCAGCCTCCCAAGTAGCTGGGATTGCAGGTATGCGCCACCACACCCAGCTAATATTGTATTTTTAGTAGAGACAGGGTTTTACCATGTTGGTCAGACTGGTCTCAAACTCCTGACCTCAGGTGATCCACCTGCCTTGGCCTCCCAAAGTGCTGGGATTACAGGCATGAGCCACTGAGCCTGGCCCTAAACAATTTTGTCACCTGTGTAGGCTCTTGTATCCACATCATCATCCATCACAGTCAAGATACAGACCATTTCCATCACTACAATGATCCCTTCTCTTACCCTTTTATAATTATACCCACCTCCCTCTCACCCCCATTTGCCAACCACCTGCAACCACTAATCAGTCCTATATTTTGAAAATGTTGTCATTTCAAAATATGTTACATAAATGGGATCACACAAACCTTTTGGGTTTGGCTTCTTTTCATTCTGCATAATTCTCTGGAGATTAATCCAGGTTGTTGTGAGTATCGATAGTTTGATCCTTTCTATTGTTAAGTAGTTAAAATACTACACAGCATAGAATTCCATACTGCGGCATTGTTTGTTTAACCATCTGTTGAAGAACAGCTGGGCTGATTCTAGTTTTAGGCTGTTACAGATAATGCTTCTAAGAACATTTGTGACAGTTTTGTTTGGACATGAGTCTTCATTTCTTTGGGATAAGTGTTCAGGAGTGCTATTACTGGGTTGTATGGCAGTTGTATATTTAGTGTTTAAAGAAACTGACAAACTGTTTTCCAAAGTGGCTATATCATTTTTGTATTCCCACCAGTAATCTATGAGTGATCCAGTTTCTCCGCATCCTCCCCAGCATTTGGTGTTGTCAGTCTTTTAAATTTGTATCCAGTCAGATATATGCGTAGTGATATCTCATTGTGTGTTAATTTTATTTCTCTAATGGCTAATCACGTTCAACGTATTTTTATGTGTCTATTTGCCATCGGTACATCCTCTTCAGTGAAGTGTCTCTTCATGTCTTTTGCCTATTTTCCAGTTGACTTGTTTGTTCTCTTACTGTTGGGTTTGAGAGTTATTAAAAAAGATGTTCTAGATGGTAGTCCTTTGTCAAATAGGTGGTTCGCAAATATTTTCTCCCAGGCTGTAACTTGTCTTTTTATTCTCTTCACTCAGGCTTTCACAGAACAAAAGTTTTTTTAATTTCAGTGAGGTGCAGTTTATCAATTTTTCCTTTTGTAGCTCATGCTTTTGGTATCAAGTCTAAGACTGCCTAGCTCTAGATCCAGAAGATCATCTCCTATGTTGTTTTTTTTTTTTTTTTTTTCTCTAAAAGGCACTTCATGAAAGCCTTTTACTAATTTCAGAGAAATCACACCAGAGCTTAGGGGAAGACAGGCAGTAAGCTCAAATTTAATGACAACACTGTATTAGTCAGCTTGGGTTGCCATAATAAAATACCACAAACTGGGTAGCTTAAACAACAGAAATTTATTTTCTCACAATTCTGAAGGCTACAAGTTCAAGATCAAGGTGCCATCAGGACTTGTTTCTAGTGATGCCTCTCTTTCTGGCTAGTAGATAGCTGCCCTTCTTATAATATCCTCACCTGGCTTTTCCTCTGTGTGCATGAAGAGAAAGAGAGAGACAGAGAGTCAGAGAGAGAGAGACAAAGAGAGAGAGCCAGAGAGAGCACTCTGGCTTCTCTTCCTTTTCATATAAGGCACACGTCCTGTGGGATTAGGGCCCCACCCTTATGACCTCATTTAACCTTAATTACCTCCCTAAAAGCCCTATCTCCAAACACAGTCACATCGAGGATTAGGGTTTCACCATACGAATTTGGGAGTCGGGACACAATTCAATCCATAACAAACACTCGCAGTTACAGAGCACTGACAGAGCTTCTTTGCACCATCTGTGCTGGTTCCCACAGCCAGCACTATGTGCGGGCATAGGTGCCAACACAGCCCGGTACCGAGTGGATGCCAATTATGTGCTCGTCTGCTTCATGTGTTCCTATTCCCTTCTCCCTCCCTGGTTTTCTGGGAATCACCCCTGCCCCTCCCACTTTGGTAATGAGGTTATTACCTTAAGAACTACTAACTTAGTACACTGTGCCCATGGCACCCTGGGGACAACTGATGAATCCAGGAAAGGGACTAGATGCAAGCTGTGCCAATCACAATCCTTCTCTGGAAATTGTGGCTCTTATTATTATTTTTTTATATTTGGTATTGTCTATAGACACTCTTAACACTTAAACTCACTTTAGCTCTTCTATCTAACTAAGGAAATCTAAATTGTGGGCCTTTGGTGGAGGCCATTTTCTGTCATATAGACTAGGAAACAGGGATGATAGGGTTGCTGTAAGAAAGAAAATGGAGCAGGCTGGACGTGGTGGCTCATGCCTATAATCCCAGCACTTTGTGAGGCTTGGGGTCAGGAGTTCAAGACCAGCCTGGCCAACGTGATGAAAACCCATCTCTACTAAAAAAAAAAAAAAAATACAAAATTAGCCAGGTGTGGCAGCACATGCCTGTAATCCCAGCTACTCAGGAGGCTGAGGCAGGAGAATCACTTGAACCTAGGAGGCAGGGGTTGCAGTGAGCCGAGATTGTGCCATTGCACTCCAGCCTGGACAATAGAACGAGACTCCATCTCAAGTAAAAGAAAAAAAAGAAAGAAGATGGAACAGATGGAAAAAGACAGAAAGAGGCAGAAACAAGGGACAGAGAACATTCTAGCCCCAACTTCTTTCCCGCTTTATCCTGCCCTTGGGTTTTATGAAACACCCAGGAATAACTTGCCCTTTTTGCTTTAAGGAAGTTGAAGGAGTAGGAAACGATGGGGAAGAAAAAGAAGCCTCCCTTGTAATCGTAATAGGTTTGTTGCCCAATGTGAGGGACAAATCAATAGGCTGTGACACTGGGTTGCAGCAGAGAAAGAGGTTTAATTGCAGGGCCGCCAAATGAGGAAATGGAAAGGAACCTCAAATCCATCTCTTTGAGGAGTTTGGGGCTAAGGATTTCAAGAGTGTTGGAGTGGGCCGAAGTGTTGAGATTGTTGATGGGTTGAAGAGTGCAGGGTGAAGTCATGGGACAGGGAGAAGAAACAGCTGTATTCTCACGCTGATTCGGTTCCTCTGTGGGGGTCTTCAAACCGGTTGGCATCTGTTGTCCTAATGGAATTCAGGATCTGAAAAACATACTAAGCTACTATTATTATTATTATTATTATTATTTTGAGACAGAGTCTCGCTCTGTCACCCAGGCTGGAGTGCAGTGTGGTGCAATCTCGGCTCACTGCCACCTCTGCCTCCAGGGTTCAAGCAATTCTCCTCACTCAGCCTCCCGAGTAGCTGGGTTTAGAAGTGTGCACTACCAAGCCCAGCTAATTTTTATATTTTTTGTAGAGAAGGGGTTTCACCATGTTGGCCAGTCTAGTCTCGAATTCCTGACCTCAAGTGATCCACCCGCCTCAGCCTCCCTAAGTGCTGGGATTACAGGTGCGAGCCATTGCGCCTGGCCTTAAGTAATTCTTAAAAGCCTTATGATTCTAATGTCAGAAATCCTATCTATAAGAACAGTGGAGATACAAATGGTCAGTATCTAGTGCTACATGACTTTCGGTTGCAAGGAAGTGGGCCAAAGTGCAGCCTGATTAATGCTTAATTATGACTATATTTCTGTCCTGAATTATTCTTAATTCTGTCTATGAAGACAGCTTCACACTGAACTCCTGTCCCATCTCTTTTCCCTGCCTATCCCAGTGACACTTTTAGTACCTTTAAAACTAACCTTCTAAGTTAGCATATTCTATAGAGTACTTCTTTCCAATAAAATATAATGCAAGCCACATATGTAGTTTTCAGTTTTCTAGCAGTCACATTTTAAAAAGTAAAAGGAAACGGGTTAAATTTTAATATTTTATTTAACTCAGTATAACTACAATATTATCATTTCAACATGTAATCATTTCAACATACACTCTGAATTTTAAAAATTACTCCAGGTGATTATCATTCAAAAGGTTTGGCAAATAGGATTATCCATTGCCTCAAGAGCCTTAGAAATTCCTCTGGGAAGTAGAAGCTGAAAGAGGAAGGGTCCCCAGCCAGGCTAAACTCTGGGCTTTAATGGGGCTTCTTTATGGCAGCTCTGAGCTCTGGGGGCAACCATGTGAGAATTCCAGGTTTCAACTTGTAACCAACTTGACCACCTCCCTAAATAAGTCTGTGATTCTCGTTAACCGCTAAGAGCTAAGAGTAGAGACTCTCTTCCTCATGAACATCATCTATCTGTCTGTCCATCTGTTTGTTCATCCATCTGTCTATATATCTACTCTATCTACTATCTAGTCTTTTGATGGGCTCTAGTGTCAGAAATCTCTGTATTTTTATCTGTGCCTCTTATTAGCTCTGGGACTTGGGCAAATTCAATTTCTCCGAGTTCCTCTTTTTACACCTTAAAAATGGGCATAATAATGTTACTACCTGCCTACCAATCATAGAATGAGGATTAAATGAGTCAAGTATTTTTAAATGTGAGGATGAAAGGCACAGTGGCCTATGTTAAGTGTTCCATGAATGGTGGCCACTATTATGCAGATATCTCCTCTCTACAGGACTAATAGCTCTCTAATAGCTAATGGGAAGAACAGAAAAGGCCACATACAAGAGATTAAGAAACAGAAACACTTCAAATTTTGATGTGTTACAATACCTAAGGCTTAGCACAAAACTTCCATGGGTTTCCACATAAAGACCAAAATAAAATTAAGGTCCTTTCCTTGTCTTAGCATGTATTTGCATTGTAAATTTTAGATTGGGCTATTCAAATTAAATTCTTCTTGTGCAGTTGGTCTTTCTCCTTCCGCAGTTCTTTTAACATTTTCATCGAACACACCTACTTTCCATTCTCTCTACAAGTCACGAGGCTTTGCTTCTGTCATTCCAAGTGATTTTCTTCTGGAGCATACATAAGTAATTTTAAACAGTGGCCCTGGAAACGGCTTTTACCGTGCGAGAAAACTCCTAAGGTGATCTGTAAGTAGATTTAGCTGGAGTCCACCCACATCCCCACAGAGCTAAATGCCCCTGTTACAATAGAAAGGAGGACTTCAGAAACAGAAATAAACTGCAGAAATTTCAAACTAAAAGGGACTTTAGAAAACATTCAACACGATTTTTCCTAAATATTGTACCACCAAGCACCTGCCCAGCCCACACTTGCACAGTAGCCCTCGCTATGTTGCAATATGGTTGGTAGTGTGCCTATCTTGTCTGCTACCTTCTGAGATCGTGAAAAGAGGGATCAAGTCTTACTCATCTGAACCCCCAGCACCATACTTGATACATAGTAGGTAGTGAGTAAATGTCTGATAAATGAGTCAAAATGCTTTGGGACTTGTAACAGTCCATTTCTAAAAGATTCATTAATAAAAGATCAGAGCGAGGTCTTTATGTCCCATCATTTTTGCTTTCCAGGGCTTGTCTTTGTTCTCTGTTATGGTTTTACACTTCCTGGGGCTCAGTTTCTGTAACATGTGGCTGACATTTTAAGCGGCTTTTAAAATGTGGCTGACTGAGGTCCCAGGCATAATGTGAAACATAATTATCTGGTGAGGATTTCAAAGTACTATAGAATTTAAAATTCTCAACCTATCGCATCTTTTTTTTTTTTTTTTTTTTTTTTTTTTT
>NW_012102132.1:2602920-2606535 GCF_000951045.1 Mandrillus leucophaeus
TAGCCAGGATGGTCTCGATCTCCTGACCTCGTGATCCGCCTGTCTCGGCCTCCCAAAGTGCTGGGATTACAGGCTTGAGCCACCGCGCCCGGCCTCTTTTTTTTTTTTAATTTCAACTTTTATTTTAGATTTGTGGGGGTACATGTATAGGACTGTTACTAGGGTATATGAAATAATGCTAAGGTTTGGGATATGAATGATCTCATTACCCAGATAGTGAGCATAGTACCCAATAGTTTTTCAACCCTTGCCTCCTTTCCTTCGTCCCTGCTCTATTAGTCCCCAGTGTCTACTGTTGCCATTTTTATGTCCATGAGAACCCAATATCTAGCTTGCACTTGTAAGTGAGAATATGCAGTATTTTGTTTTCTGTTCTTGCATGAATTTGCTTACGATAATGGCCTCCAGCTGCATCCACGTTGCTGCAAAGAACATGATTTTGTTCTTTTTATTTATTTATTTATTTTTTTTTTATTATACTTTAAGTTCTAGGGTACATGTGCAGAACGTGCAGGTTTGTTACATATGGGGCTTCTTTATGGCAGCTCTGAGCTCTGGGAACCAGGGCAACCATGTGAGAATTCCAGGTTTCAACTTGTAACCAACTTGACCACCTCCCTAAATAAGTCTGTGATTCTCGTTAACCGCTAAGAGCTAAGAGTAGAGACTCTCTTGAGCTAAGAGTAGAGACTCTCTTCCTCATGAACATCATCTATCTGTCTGTCCATCTGTTTGTTCATCCATCTGTCTATATATCTACTCTATCTACTATCTAATCTTTTGATGGGCTCTAGTGTCAGAAATCTCTGTATTTTTATCTGTGCCTCTTATTAGCTCTGGGACTTGGGCAAATTCTCTGTATTTGTGTATTACATGTGTGCCATGTTGGTGTGCTGCACCCTTTAACTCGTCATTTACATTAGGTATATCTCCTAATGCTATCCCTTCCCCCTCCCCCGCCATCGCATCTTTAGAACGGCCATTTTCACTACCAAGTGGAGAGAGCCTGCCTGAGAATGGAGCTTACACAGAGGAAATCAATATTAAGTGAAGCAGAGAAAGGTGTCTTTCTGCTGACATCATCTGAGTACCTGGATCCAACCATACTTGAATGACGTCAGTACACCTGCACTTTTCTCTTATATGAGCTGATACATTGGCTTTCCATTTAAGCTAGATCAAGTTAGGCTTTGGTCACCTGTCACCAAAAGAACATTGATGAATAAACGCCAAACAAGCCCAGCGCTGTGGCTCACACCTGTAATCCCAGCATTTTGGGAGGCCAAGGTGGGCGGATCACTTGATCAGCCTGGAGTTCCAGATCAGCCTGGCCAACATGGCGAAACCCCATCTCTATTAAAAATACAAAAATTAGCCGGGCGTGGTGGCACGTGCCTGTAATTCCAGCTACTTAGGAGGCTGAAGCACAAGAATCAATTGAACCCGGGAGATGGAGGCCGCAGTGAGTCGATATTGTGCCATTGCACTCCAGCCTGAGCGACAGAGTGAGACTCTGTCTCAAAGAAAAAAAGAAAGACCAAACAATTAGAGCACAATAAAAGCCAACATACATAAAGTGTAATAGGACTTGGGCAGGGCATGATTACTGTTGTAATCATAAAAAAACAAAGAAGGACTTCGCGCTGGTAGACTATAACAGAATAGTATAGTATAATATAGTATAGTATAGTATGGATAGTATAATATAGTATAGTATACAATAACAGCATATTAGACAAGAAGGGAAGAAGGGTTGGCCAAGCACAGTGCTAGCCTTTATCCTCTTTTAAGGTTAAGAGGGCTGGTAGAAGGGGAGGAAATCAGTGTTGTGCAAGACTGTTAGATTTGGACAGTCATCCAAGCATACCCTAGCATCTGGGCTGAATGTACTCTATTCTCTTTTTTTTAGGGGCAGGGGCAGAGTCTTGCTCCATTGCCCAGGATGGAGTTTTATTCTAGTCTCTAGTCTAGAGCAGTGGTTCTCAACTTTGGCTGCACATTAGAATCACTTGGTGTGTTTTAAAAAAAATCCAGATACCCAAGCTGAACCAGAGACCAACTGAATCAGAATCACTGGAAGCAAGACCCAGACATCATTACTTTTTTTTAAAACTCCCCAGATGATTCCACTGTGCAGCCAAAGTTGAGAACAAATGCCCTGGGGCAGTGTTTCTCAAATTTTAATGTGTATTTGAATCTTGTTTTAATAAGATTCAGACACAATAGGTCTGGAGTGAAGCCCAGAATTTAGAGTGTTAAATGTAGTTTAGGATGGTGGTGCCGGTGGTAGAAGGATGTTCTTTCCAACTCATCCAGCCAGATTTCCCAGAAATAACCTTGGACAGCTAAGTGTGGTGAAAGATTGATGGACTGCATGATTATACCAGGTCTGACACAGGATATAGGGTGACAAACTGTCCTACTTTTCCTAGGACCCAGGGATTTCCTGGGACACAGGGCTTTCTCTACTAAATCAGGAAAGTCCTGGGCAAACCAGGATGGTTGGTCACCCTATCCATCTCTGACCCTCAGTGGAGTTCTGATCACTGTTATAAAGCTTTTCCCACCAAACAGACACCATTGGTAAAGGGGGCAAATGGGACCTCAGAGGATGATTCTAGGAAAAGAGAAGGGAATCACTGGATATATAATTTTCCTTGAGGCCATCAACAGATGGGCAAGAGAAGAAAAACAGGCTTTACCTGGCTCACAGACACCTGTCAAAGAACAAAATTTCAGCAAATTGAGTTTTTAAAGATGAATTGGCTTTTATCAGTGATTCATGAATTGGGCAGCATCCAGTCTACAAAAGAGAAAAAAGCTCTAATGAGCTGAGAAGAGTGGGTGGGCTTCATAGGCAGAAAAGGTTGAAGAAAACAGAAACAAGGGACAAAGAGAGTTGGTTATTTCAGTTACTTTCCTTATAGGGAATCATGTTGGCTTAGTGGGTTTGGGCTATCATCTTTCTCCTGATTCTTTGGAAGGTCAGATCTTACAAGTAAACAGCTTAGGTTTCAGTTTGGTGATGCGGAACCTTACCATGAGTGATTCCATTTTGAGTTGATATGTTGGAGCCTAGTGCAGGAGCTCAGTCCAAATCAATGGCCTCCCATAAATTTTATTTAACACACCTATGCAAAATAGGGCAGACCTGGGGATAGAATAGTCTTTGTAATAGACTAAATGTTTGTGTCCCCCCAGAATTCATATGTTGAAATCCTAACACCTTTGAGAGATGATTAGGTCATGAGGACTCTGCCCCCATGAATGAGAATAGTACCCTTATAAAAGAGACCCCAGAGAGTTCACTTACTACTTATGCCATGTGAGGACACAGCAAGCAGACAGCTGTCTAGGAACCAGAAAGCAGGCCCTCCCCAGACATTGATCTGCTGGCACTGTGATCTTGGACATCCAGCCTCCAAAACTGTGAGAATTAAATTTCTGTTGATTATAAGTCACTAGTCTGTGGTATTCTGTCATAACAACTCAAATGGACTATGAAAGTCTCTTGTCTTGTTTTTTTTTTTTTTTTTAGATGGAGTCTTACTCTGTTGCTCAGGCTGGAGTGCAGTGGCACAATCTCAGCTCACTGCAACCTCCACCTCCTGGGTT
>NW_012102132.1:2611340-2612593 GCF_000951045.1 Mandrillus leucophaeus
TTTTTTTTTTTTTTTTGAGACGGAGTTTCACTCTTGTTGCCCAGGCTGCAGTGCAATGGCACAATCTCGGCTCACCGCAACTTCCGCCTCCCGGGTTCAAGCGATTCTCCTGCCCGAGTAGCTGGGATTACAGGCATGCGCAACCACGCCTGGCCAATTTTTTGTATTTTTCTTTAGTAGAGACGGGATTTCTCCATGTTGGTCAGGCTGGTCTCAAGCTCCCGACCTCAGGTGATCCACCCGCCTCGGCCTCCCAAAGTGCTGGGATTACAGGCGTGAGCCACTGTGCCCAGCCAATCTCATTCTTTTTTTATGGCTGAATAATACTCCACTGTGTATAAGTACCACATTTTCTTTATTCATTCATCTGTTGCTTCCAAATCTAAGCTATTGTGAAAAGTGCTGCAACAAGCATGGGAGTGCAGATATCATTCAATGTACTGATTTCCTTTCTTTTAGGCATATACCCAGCAGAGGGGTTGCTGGATCATATGGTAGCTCTAGTTTTAGTTTTCTGAGGAACCTTCAAACTATTCTCTATAGGGGTTGTACTAATTTATATTCCCACCAACAGTGTACAAGAGTTCCCTTTTCTCCACATCCTCATCAGCATTTGTTATTGCTTGTCTTTTGGATATAAATGATTTAAACTGGATATCCAGTTTTCCCAGCACCATTTATTGAAGACACTGTCTTTTTCTCCAGTGTATGTTCTTGGTACCTTTGTCAAAAATGAGTTCCTTGTAGGTGTATGGATTCGTTTCTGGGTTCTCTATGCTACTTCATTGGTCTATGTTTCTGTTTTAATGCCAATACCATACTGTTTTGGCTACTATAGCTCTGCAGTATAATTTGAAGTCAGGTAATGTGATTCCTCCAGTTTTGTTCTTTTTGCTTAGAATAGCTTTGGCTATTCTGGGTCTTTTGTTGTTCCATATAAATTTTAGGATTGTTTTTCTATTTCTGTGAAGAAAGTCATTGGTATTTTGATAGGGATTGCTTTGAATCTGTAGATTGCTTTGGGTAGTATAAACATTTTAACAATATTGATTCTTCCAATCCTTGAACATGGAATATCTTTACTTTTTTGTGTGTCTTTAGTGCCTCTTTTCAGTGATATGAAATTAAAACTATGAGGACTCACAGATATTGTGAGTGCTCATCTGATTTTCGGTTCTTACGAAGATGCTTTTTTTTTTTTCTTTTTTTTTTTTTTGAGACGGAGTCTATTTAAAATAACTTTCAGTATTATT
>NW_012102132.1:2617864-2619128 GCF_000951045.1 Mandrillus leucophaeus
TGGGAGGCAGAGCTTGCAGTGAGCCAAGATCGCACCACTACACTCCAACCTGGGCGACAGAGCAAGATTCCATCTCAAAAAAAAAAAAAAAAAAATCAGTGTAAAAATCCTAAATAAAATATTTGCAAACAAAATTAAGCAGCATATTAAAAAAAAAAAAAAGAAAATTATTTGGCCAGCCCCAGTGGATCACGCCTGTAATCCCAACACTTTGGGAGGCCAAGGCTGGCGGATCACCTGAGGTCAGGAGTTTGAGACCAGCCTGGTCAAACCCCATCTCTACTGAAAACAAAAATTAGCCAGGCATGGTGGCGTGCTCCTGTAATCCCAGCTACTCAGGAGGCTGAGGCAAGAGAATCACTTGAACCTAGGAGGTGGAGGCTGCAGTGAGCTGAGATCGTGCCACTGCACTCCAGTCTGGGTAACAGAGCAAGATTCTGTCTCAAAAATAAATAAATAAATAAATAAGTTACTGTTGCCAATGGGGTTTATACTAAGAATGGAAGGATAGTTCAGTGTGCAGAAATGTATTACTATGATATGTGATATTAATAGAGTAAAAAAACACATGCTTATCTTTATAGATCATGTAACAGCATTCAATAAAATTTAGCATCTACTCCTACTGCTTTTGTAAAGGTCCATTATGAGCTGGGTATTAAATGATCCACCAAACCACAAACTTGGACATACGTAGCATTTTTTCATTAAAAAACTGAAGTGGAATATATGAAATCAGGCAGAAGCATATTTATTGAGTTTTTCAATGTTTAATTTTTGCCGGTACATAGTAGGTGTATATATTTATGGAGTACATAGATGTTTTGATACAGGCATGCAATGCATAATAGTCACATTATGGAAAATGAGATATCTATCCATTCTAGCATTTGTCCTTTGTGTTACAATCAAACTATATATTTTTAGTTATTTTTAAATGTACAATTAAATTATTATTGACTATAGTCACCCCGTTGTGCTACCATATACTAGGACTTATTCATTCTTTCTATTTTTTATGTACCCATTAACAATCTCCACCTTCCCCCAACCCCCAACTACCCTTCCCAGCCTCTGAGAAGAGTATCTACTCTCTATCTACATGTGTTCAATTGTTCTGATTTTTAGCTCCCACAAATAAGTAAGAACATGTGATGTTTGTCTTTCTGTGCCTGGCTTATTTTACTTAGCATAATGACCTCCAGTTCCATCCATGTCGTTGCAAATGACAGGATTTCTTTTCTTTTCTTTTTTTTTTTTTTTT
>NW_012102132.1:2620591-2632037 GCF_000951045.1 Mandrillus leucophaeus
CAAAGTGCTGGGATTACAGGCGTGAGCCACCGCGCCCGGCCAAAAGATGCTTTTTCTGTGTAGTTGTGAATTTGGTGTCCTTGCAAGGGGGGACAATTGATGCAGACTTCTATTCCACCATCTTGCTCCCTATGTGTATCCCAAACATGTTTGGAAAACAAGAGAAAACTACACTAGCAGGTGGCTCAGACTCCCATGGTATCTGCTCTTACCACTGTTGTGTCTCTCCTTCAGTCCACACTTTACGGCCTCCATTTCCTATGACCTGTTATCAGAGGAGGAAAAGGCCTGGGTCTGCCTCCCTAATGGATCTGTATATGTCTTAGTCCATTTTATGTTGCTTATAACAGAATACCTGAAACTGGATAATTTATGAAAAAAGGGAATTTTTTTCTTACAGTTATGGAGCTGAGAAGTCCAAGGCCAAGGGGCCACATCTGGTGAAGACACTCCTGCTGGTTAGAACTCTCTGCAGGGTCACAAGGCAGTGCAAGGTGTCGTACGCTGAAGGGGCCAAGCATGCTAGTGAAGGTCTCTCTTCCTCTTCTTATAAGGCCATCAGTCCCCACCACCAAAAGGAAAAGAAAAAAAAAAAAACCCAACAGTTCCACTCCTGTGATAATCCATTAATCCATTAATGGATTAATCCATTTATGAGGGCAGAGCCCTCATGACCTAATCACCTCTTAAAGTCCCCACTTCTCAGTACTGTCACATTGGAGATTAAGTTTCAACATGAGCTTTAGAGGGGATAGTCATTCAAATCATAGCATTTTATTCCTGGTCCCCAAAACTCATGTCTTTCTCACATATAAATGTATTTCTTCCATCCCCATGGCCCCAAAGTCTTAACTTATTCCAGCGCCAACTCAAAAATCCAAAGTCTAGAGGCTTATCTATGAGCCTGTGAAATCAAAACAAGCTATCTACTTTCAAGACACATTGATGGTACAGACATAAAAGGGAGAATAGGCAAAAAGAAAGAAGTAACAGGCCCCAAGCAACTCGGAAACCCAGCAGGGCAGACATTAAATCTTAAAGCTGGAGAATAAACGCTTTTGATTCCGCGTGTTACCTCGTGGATTCCGCGTGTTACCTCGTGGACACACTGGGGCCTCAGGCAGCCCCATCCCTATTGCTTTGCTAGGTACAGCCCCTGTAGCTGCTCCAGGTTGAGGTCTGGTGCCTGAAGCATTCCCAGGTGGACATTTTATGCTGCCAGTGACTCCACAGTTCTGGGGTCATCATGGCATCCTAGTCCCACGGCTCTACCAGATATGACCCTAGTGGGGACTCTCTGTGGTAACCTCACTTCCACAGCTCCACTAGACATTGCCCTGATAAGGACTCTTGGTGGCAGCTCTGACCCCACACTTCTGTTCAGCATTGCTTTAGTGGGGGTTCTGTGCAGTGGCTCTGCCTCTGACAAGTCACTGTCTGGGCCCCCAGGCTTTCAGTGACATTCTTTCAAATTTGCATGGAGGCTGCCAAGCCTCCGCTGCTCTTGCTTTCTGTACGCCTGAAGAATTAGCACCATGTGGATGCTGCCAAGGCTTAAAACTTGTATCTTTTTGGGTAGTGGGTTGATCTGCACCTGGGGCTGCTTGAGCCACGGCTGGGGCGGGGCAAGAAGCACTGTGCCAGAGTGTGGGGAGCAGAGTCTTGAGGCAGCCCTGGGCGGCAAGCCTGTAAAGGGTGCCTCAGGCCCATCCCCTGAAGCCGTTCTTCCCTCACAGGCCTCTAGGCGGCCTGTGATGGGAGGGGCAGCCTCAAAGTTCTCTGAAATGCCTCTGGGGGTCTTCCTTCCATTGTCTTGAGGAATAGCACCTGGCTGCCTTCTAGCTATGCTAATTTCTTTCGCAAACAGTCACTGGGCTACACTCTTGGTTTCCTCTGCTGAAAATGCTCTTCCATTCTCTACCACATGACCAGGCTGAGAATTTTCCAAATCTTTTCAATTTGCTTTCCTTTTTATTATAAATTCCACCTTTAAGTTATTTTTTTCCCTCTTGTAGCTTAATGTAAGCAGTTAAAAGTAGCCATGCAGCAGCCTAAATGCTTTGCTGCTTCAATATTTCTTCTGCCATATACCCTACATCATTACTCTCCAGCTCAGCCTTCCACAAAGCCCTTGGGGATAGACACAGTTCAGCCAACTTCTTTGTTCATTTATAACAAGAACAGCCTTTAGTCCAGGTTTCAATACCTTGTTTTTCAGTTCCATCTGAAACCTCATCAGAATGGCCTTTACAGACCGTGTCTCTATCAGTATTCTGGTCACGACCACTTAACCAATCCTAAGGAGTTGCCAGCTTTCTCTAGTCTTCTTGTTTTCTTTTCTTTCTTTTTTCTTTTCTTTTTTTTTTTTTTTTTTTTTTTTTTTTTTTTTTTTTTTTTTTTTTTTTGAGACGGAGTTTCACTCTGTCGCCCAAGGCTGGAGTGCAGTGGCTGGATCTCAGCTCACTGCAAGCTCCGCCTCCCGGGTTTATGCCATTCTCCTGCCTCAGCCTCCCGAGTAGCTGGGACTACAGGCGCCCGCCACCTCGCCCGGCTAGTTTTTTGTATTTTTTAGTAGAGACGGGGTTTCATCATGTTAGCCAGGATGGTCTCGATCTCCTGACCTCGTGATCCACCCGTCTCGGCCTCCCAAAGTGCTGGGATTACAGGCTTGAGCCACCGCGCCCGGCCCAAGTCTTCTTGTTTTCTAAGCCCTCACCAGGATTGCCCATAATGCTCTGTTCACAGAAATACAGGCTTTTTCTAGCTTGCTCCTCCAAACTTTTCCAGCCTCTCCCCATTTATCAGTTCCAAAGCTACTTGCCCATTTTTAGGTATTTGTTATTAGCAACAACTCCACTTTTGGTACCAATTTTCTTAGTCCATTTTTTTCTGTTGCTTATAACAGAATACCTGAAACTAGGTAAGTTATTTTTAAAAGGAATTTATTTCTTACAGTTATGGAGGTGGAGTTCAGGGTCAAGGGGCTATATCTGGTAAGGGCCTTCTTGCTGGTGGGGACTCTCTGCAGAGTCCTGAGGCAATGCAGGGCATTACATGGTGAAGCAGCTGAGCATGCCAGCTCAGGTCTCTCCTCCTCTTTTTATAAAGTCATCAGTCCCACTCTCATAACTCATAAATCCACTAACTCATTAATTTAGTAATCCAGGGCAGAGCCCTCCTGATCCAATCAACTCCTAAAGGTCCCACCTCTCAATATTGCCACATTGGGAATTAAGTATCAAGATGAGTTTCAGAGGAGACAAACATTTAAACCATAGTAGCATGCCATGCTGGCATCAGCCAGAAGTGGACGTCTATTATACTACAGCCATATTCTGAAGTGGCCCTGAAAATGGTGATGAAGGAAAATCCTCCCAGGAGGCAGAACTTCCAGTGATTCATTTGGTTGTTCATTTTGTTGGGACTGAGAACAGCCAGATGACTGGATCCACACTGCCTCATAAGCAATCGCTAATGGGTTATCCAATTTGTCGGGGACTTGGAAAGAGCAAGACTGGAAAACTGGTGATAAGGAGGTATTGGGGCAGGTATATGGATGGACCTCTGGGACTAAGCCCAAAAGATGAAAATATCCATGTCCATGTAGATAGTCAGTACAGGGCATCTACTGCAGAGGAGGCTCTCAATAATTAGGTGGACTAGACAATCCATCCTTCGTTGTCAGTCAGCCTCTACCCCCACTTACCGTGGTGTTTCCTCGATGATCTTATAAACTCCATGTCAGAGCATCCACAATATAGGCTTCCCTTACAAAACTCACTACTGGATGCCTGACTGGCCAACAGCAGAGGCCAACTCTGAGTCTTTGATATGGCACCACTCCCAGAGGGGATCAGACACATGAAACAGACATGAATGGGACTTGAAGTCTGGAGTCAGCCTGGTCCAGCTGCACCCAGCCTAAATCAGCTGAATCACAACCAACCCACACACTTGTGGCCAAGAAATAAAATGTTTGCTCTGTTAAGCCACTGAGGTTATGGTTCTGTTTGTTATGCAGCAGGGACCTAATATACTCCTTTTATTAATCCTAATTGTATTATCCTAATTTGATTGTACCATCTGTTTTCTTTTGAGATCCTGACTAAATCACTGCCTATTTGCAGATGTCTTAAGGGTATACAGTTGGCCCTTGAACAATTCAGGCTTGAAATGAACAACGCAGGTCTATTTGTACACAGATTTTCTTGTCTCTGTCACCCTTGAGACAGCAAGACCAACCTCTCCTCTTCCTCCTCTCCTCAGCCTACTCTTTGCGAAGACAACAAAGACGAAGACTTTTACGATGATCCACTTCTACTTAGTGAATAGTAAATATCTTTCTCTTCCCTTTAATTTTTTAATATTTTCTTTTCTCTAGCTTACTTTATTATAAGAGTACTAAATAATATATGTAAAGATACGGCCGGGCGCGGTGGCTCAAGCCTGTAATCCCAGCACTTTGGGAGGCCGAGACGGGCGGATCACGAGGTCAGGAGATCGAGACCATCCTGGCTAACACGGTGAAACCCCGTCTCTACTAAAAAGTACAAAAAACTAGCCAGGCGAGGTGGCGAGCGCCTGTAGTCCCAGCTACTCGGGAGGCTGAGGCAGGAGAATGGCGTAAACCCGGGAGGCGGAGCTTGCAGTGAGCAGAGATCCGGCCACTGCACTCCAGCCTGGGTGACAGAGCGAGACTCCGTCTCAAAAAAAAAAAAAAAAAAAAAATATATATATATGTAAAGATACATATATATATCATACAAAATATGTGTTCATTGACTGTTTATGCTATTTGTGAGGCTTCAGGTCAACAGTAGGCTATTAGTAGCTGAGTTTTTCAGGAGTCAAAAGTTATACATGGATTTTGTACTCTATAGGGAGTTGATGTCCCTAACCGCCAGGTTGTTCAAGGGTCAACTGTATATAGATTTCCAGCTCAGACCTCTTCTCTCAGTCCCAGACCCAAATGTAGTCAGCAATCTGTTTGATATCACCTCTTGGATATCACAAAAGCACCCAAAACTCAACACTCAATCTTCTGTCACAAACCTGGTCCTCTTTCAGTGGTCTGTATTTCACTTGATAGTACCAACAATTGAAGAAACCTGTAAACTCTCCTTGACTTCCACCTCCCTGCCACCCCTATATCTAAGCCATCACCAAGTCCTATTAATTTAACCTCCTAAATATCTCTCATATTTGTTCTCTTCTCTTTACCGCCACCACCAGCCCCACCCTTGCCCAAGTCACCAGTATCTCTCACCTAAAATATCCTCCCAATTGGCCCCTTTCCAGTTTGTTCTCCACACAGAGGTCAAAGATATCTTTTTGAAAATTCAGTTTTGATCATGTCCCATCCCTCAGTTGAAGCCTTTCAATGGCTTCCCATTGCTTTTAGGATAAAGACCAGAATATTTAACATAGGCTTCAAGGTTCCAAGTGATATGGCCCCTGCTCCCCTCTTCATCTCCCCATCTCTACTTTGGCCACATGGCCTCTTTCTGCCCTTCAAATTTGCTGTACTCCATCTTACCACTCACTGTTCCCTCTCCCCTAAAGCTCTTTCCCCCTTCTTTGCTGTGTTAACACCTGCTCCTGCTTCACATGTCAGCCTAAACCTTACCTCTTTGAGGTAGCCCTTCCTGACCTCCCTAAATCTGCCTCATAGCATTATGTATTTTACATTTGTTTGTGTGATTGCTTTTAATATTGGTCACCCCCTACCCCTACCCACTATAATGTAATCTTCAAGAGGGCAGAGGCATGTCTGGTTTTGATCATCACTGTATTTGCAGTGCCCAGCCAAGAGTCTGGCACACTGTAGGCACTTGGCCCCTATTTGTTAAACTAATAACTTGATAAATCAGGTGTTGGGCTAGAACATCTCTGGGGTTCACATTAGCACTAACTTTCAGGGCTTCCTTTTCAGATCCTTCTTGTAGATTAGAGGGGTGATGGGGAAAGCAGCCAACTGTGGTAAATTAACAGCTTCCACACAGTCAAAGCTGTCAGTTAGAACTCAAAGGAGCCCTTTTCCTACTTCAAAGATACTGCATGGCAGGCACCAGCATTGACCAGCCAGATAGTTTTCAAGGAATGCTTGACACAGGCCAGCAAACTAAGTGCCAGAAATCCTGGGACAGAGACTTTTGCCAGGAGATTCCCTGCTCTGGTGAGCTGAGCTGAGAGATGGCTCTAAATGTCACTGATTAATCATGAAGGGTGGTTCTCAGCCATTCCAACACTCTGCTTCTGCTCCTTTTCAAGTCTTCACCCTTCGGCCCCTTCTAGAAAAACCCCAAGTGACTGCTGTCTAGAAATATCCTCAGACACTTGGCTTGGCTGATGCCCAGATGTCCCTTGTCTTATATTAAGGTGTTAGGGAAGGAGGCAGGGACAAGTTACTCTTCTAGCTCTTGCATTGTATGATTCTGTTATTCTAAAGTTTGAGAATTTTTTTCCTTTTAAAGAGTGAATTAATTATATTTTGACAGCATGACTTGGATTCCATCCAGGGAAAAGAGGTAGGAAGTTCCAGGGTTGTGAGTCATCTATCCACCGGGCCTGGAGGCAGTTCTTCTGTTCTTCTCACATGACAAGGACAAATTCTCTCTCAAGGTCAGATCATGTTCTGAATCCATACTCACCAGGCAGCCTGCCATTTCCAATGGCAGCTTCTCCTGGGGCTCAGGAAGGAGGGCTGAGGTGAGGCACCTGGACAATTTTGTCCTTAGAAAAGGGTGTTCCTCTGATCGTGAGTTAAGAATCTGATATCCTGTGTGAGGTGGGAAGAAGTGAGTGCATGACTGGGTCCTGAGTTTGGCTGAGGAAAGGTCTGTTCATAAGATGGAATACTATACAGCAGTATTGACAGGGATGCCCTAGAGCCACATTAGCAACATGGACTAATTTTTTAAGCTTTATTTTATTAATTGACACCAATAACTGTGCATATTTATAGGGTACAATGTGATATTTGAATACATATATACATTGTATAATGATCAAGTCAGGGCAATTAGCAAATCCATCACCTTAAACATTTATCATTTCTTTGTGGTGAGAACATACAAAGTCCTCCCTTACAGCAAATTTGAAATACACAAAATATTGTTAACTATAGTAACCCTACTGTGCCATAGAACACCAGAACTTATTCCTAACTGTAACTTTGTCCCCACTGACCAACATCTTTCCAGACCCCATCTCCCCACCCTCCCCAGCCTCTTGTAACCACTACTACTCTCTACTTCTATGAGGTCAACTTTTTTAGATTCTGCCTGTGAGTGAGATCATGCAGTATTTATCTTTCTGTGCCTGGCTCATTTAACATAATATCCTCTAGGTTCATCCATGTTGTTGCAAATGACAGAACTTTATTCTTTTTGACAGCTGAATAGTATTCCATTATGTGTATATACAACATCTTCTTTATCCATAGTATTCCATTGTATATATTTTATTTTTATTTATTTGAGACAGAGTCTTGTTCTGTCATCCAGGCTGGAGTGCAGTGGTAAGATCTCGGCTCACTGCAACCTTTGCCTCCCAGGTTCAAGCACTTTTCCTGCCTCAGCCTACTGAGTAGCTGGGATTACAGGCGCCCGCCACCATGCCCAGCTGATATATATATATATATTTTTGTAAAGACAGGGTTTCACCATGTTGGCCAGGCTAGTCTGGAACTCCTGACCTCAAGTGATCCACCCTCCTCAGTCTCCCAAAGTACTGAGATTACAGGTGTGAGCCACGCCTGGCCCCATCATGTATATATACATTTTCTTTATCCATTCATCCACTGACGAATACAGGTTGATTCCATAACTTGGGTATTATGAATACTGCTGCAATAAACATGGGAGTACAGATAACTCTTCAATATGCCGATTTCATTTCCTTTGGATATATATCCAGTAGTGGGATTGCTGGATCATATGGTAGTTCTATTTTTAATTTTTTGAGGAACCCTCAATACTGTTTTCCATAATGACTGTACTAATTTACATTCTCACCAACAGTATGTAAGGGTTCCCTTTTCTCCACATCCTTGCCAACACTTATTATCTTCTGTCTTTTTAGTAACAGCCATTCTAGCTAGGATGAGATGATATCTCACTGGTTTTGATTTGCATTTCCTGATGATTAGTGATGCTGAGTATTTTTTCATATACCTGTTGGCTATTTGTATGTCTTCTTTTGAAAATGTCTATCCAGGCCTTTTACCTACTTTTTAATCAGATGGGGGTTTTTTGGCTATTGAATTGAGTTCCTTCCATATTCTGGATATTAACCCCCTTGTCAGACGCATAGTTTGCAAATATTTTCTCCCATTTTGTAAGTTGTCTCTTCATTCTGTTGTTTCCTTTGCTGTACAGAAACTTTTTAATTTGATATAATCCTACTTGTCCATTTTTGCTTTATTTGCCTGTGCTTTGAGATCTTATCAAAAAAATTCCTGCACAGACCCACACCTTGAACCATTTCCCCTGCTTTCTTCTATCAGTTTCATAGTTTTGAGTCTTACATATAAGTTTTTAATCAATTTTGAATTGATTTTGTATATGGTGAGACATAGGGTTCTAGTTTCATTCTTCTGTATGTGAATATCTAATTTTCCTAGCACCATTTATTGAGGAGACTGACCTTTTTCCAATGTGTGTTATTAGCAACTTTGTTGAAAATCAGTTGGCGGTAGATGTACGGATTGATATTATCTTCTGTCCAGGTAGTGAGCATAGTACACAATAAGTAGTTTTTCAGCCCTTGTCGCCCTTTCCCCTCCCACTTCTAGTAGTCCCCAGTGTCTATTGTTCCCATCTTTAGGTCCTTATGTACCCAATGTTTAGCTCTCACTTGTACGCGAGAACATGTGGTATCTGGTTTTCTGTTCCTGTGTTAATTTGCTTAGGATAATGGGTTCTAGCTCCATCTATGTTGCTGCAAAGGACATTCGTTATTTTTTATGGCTGTGTAGTATTCCATTGTGTATATGTACCACATTTTCTTTATCCAATCCACCATTGATGGGCATCTAAGTTGATTCTATACCTTTGCTATTGTGAATAGTGCTGCAATGAACATACAGGTCCATGTATCTTTTTTTATAGAACGATTTATTTTCATGATTTTTTTTTAAGTGGAAAGAAAGGTTAAGTTTCAGTAGGCTTGAGTGAATGTTAAAGCATCAACTTGTGTATTCACTGGGACAGTCCCTCAATTATGACTGCACAAGTTGCCAATGTCCCATGAGCAAAATTACCTCTGTGTCCAGGGACTTTCCTCCTGATTGTAGCTGAAGCTATAAATATGCTCACCTCTACCCCTGCATCGTTGCTGGGCCCACCCCTGCTCCTTTTCCCTTCCTCTTTCTGTCACTGATGGGAAGCCCCTGCCTTTGCTCAGACTTCTGGATGACTTCCAACTCCTTTTCCTGTCCTGCACACTCCAATCCCCCATGGTGTAGGAATCCCTACTTCTGACAGTAGAGCACAGTAGGGAGGAGAGAAGGCGAGCTGAGTTTCTGTTCTCACAAGAAAGAACTTAGAGTGGATTTTCACCACGAAATAACACTCCACCAAGTAACTGGTTCTTGACCATCATTCATACTAGAGTCTCATTTCCTATGGGTGGCATGGGCTCTGGTGGTGTGCCTAGGAACCAGTCATTCATACAGAACTGAAGAAAATCTGTTCTGAATTCTAAGACAGATTTTCCAACAAACTTTTGGATCAATACCAAGTTTTAAGTTGTCAGTTGCCTATAAAGCCCTAGGGGTGCCTAGCTTAGCTAAAGGGAAAGAATTCAAGATTTCTGTGGGTGAAGCGAGACAGGGAACTTCAGGGGAACTCCAGAAAGAATTTCCTGGGAAATAAAACTGCATCACGGCTCACCTGCCTGAGCTGCTTAGAGTGTTCATGCTTCTACTAAAAAAGTCTTCTTCTCTCTACAGCCCCACATTTCAAATACAAACGGTATAAAAACAAACTCCAGCAAGAAGAGCTGATCATTCACCACACAATGTGATTTCTAATTGCTTGAATAATACTGTACAATGGAATAATTTCCTATCCAGTAAAAATGATTTCTTTTTGCCAGAGTGATAATATCCTGTTAAAATATAATGCCGTTCTAGACAGTGACTACATAATGTCTGGAGTCTTCCCCACCCCCCATATATAACCTTTAAATACTAAGCATTAGGAACAAGGCAGTAGCAAGTGATAAAACAAATTCCCAGAGGAAGAGAAGAATTCTTTGGGTCTATGTTGGAATCTAATTACCCAACATTCTTGGGTAAAATAGTGAGTTGACAAATTTATGATACGTAGATGGTCTTTGCTCTGTTTCTTCAGAGAAAATCAGTTGCACAAGAGTGGAAATGGATTTTTCCATAAAGCTGGTGTGCAGTGTAACATCTATATTTGGACAGGCACACATACACCGTGTTGTTAATTTTAATGCGCCAATTGAATCCTCATTTTGTGCATCACTGAACTCATAAAAGCAGATTTTTTTCTTTAGAAAATGAAATTGCAAGACATTTGTTGTCCAGTGACCTACTGTGCCAGTAAGTATGTAGAGCAGGAGGTGCTCTCTAGGAATACAGAGGAAAGCGAAGATGTGCTTTCTGTTCGTGAGGCATTTAGAACACAGTCAATTACAAGTTCAGAGCAGAAAGCAGCCTCACATCAGAAAGATGAGAAAAGTGAGGCCTAGAGAGAAAGAATGACCTTCCCAAAGTCATATAGCCAAGGAGTGGAGTTGTTCAGATGAAAACCAGCTGTCCAGAAACAGAGCTCAAAGGCTAGCCTCTCAACAGCAGCCCTTCACAATACCCATGTGGAGGCAGGTACAATGCTGTGCTAGATCCAAATGTTTCTGTAGGTTGGGCCATGTTCCTGGCATATAGATTCTTCTATGGGGCTCATGGGAGGCTCCTTCGCTGGGCCCCTTTACCACAGCTCTGGTGATGCTCACCATACAGTGTTTCTCTAAAATCCACACCCCTTTTGGCTTCTGGTTCTTGGGCTGATGTGGAGAGTGGGGGTAGAGGCTGGAATCCACCCTTTCTTTAAGAAATCCTCTTTGGAAACACTTAAAACTGTTGTAGCTTTTACAAACACCACCCCTATGGCTCTGAAGTCCCACTCCTAGATGTACGTGCAAGAGAAAGTGTACATATGTTTACCAAAAGACATGTGCTAAAATATCCGTAGGTATTCATAGTAGCCCCCAATTGGAAATTACCCAGATGTCTGTCAACAGTAGAATGGATAAATTGTGGAATGCTCACACAATGGGATGCTATACGGTAGTGAGAATAAATGATCTACAACTACATACAACAATACAGATGGATCTCGTAAATAGAATGTTGAGCAATGAAGCGAGCCACTAAAGGGTACGCACTGTATGATGCCATTTCCTTTTTTTTTTTTTTTTG
>NW_012102132.1:2632087-2632559 GCF_000951045.1 Mandrillus leucophaeus
AATCTCAGTTAGTCATTTCATTAATATTTCCCCAGGCTGGTATGTAGTGGCGCAATCTCGGCTCACCGCAAGCTCCCCCTCCCGGGTTCACACCATTCTCCTGCCTCAGCCTCCCGAGTAGCTGGGACTACAGGTGCCCGCACCACACCCGGCTAATTTTTCTTTTCTTTTTTTTTTTTTAGTAGAGATGGGGTTTCACCGTGTTAGCCAGGATGGTTTCGATCTCCTGACCTCGTGATCCGCCTGCCTTGGCCTCCCAAAGTGCTGGGATTACAGGCGTGAGCCACTGCACCCGGCCGATGCCATTTCTATAAAGAACGAAGAGGCAAAAATAATCTATGCTATTAGAGAGCAGGATAGTGGTTATCCTTGGGGGGTAGTAGTAGCTGAAAGCGGGGTACAGGGACCTTATGGGATGCTGGTAATTAATGTTTTGGTTTTGTTGGGATGTTCAGTTTGTTTTCATCAAGCT
>NW_012102132.1:2632959-2658185 GCF_000951045.1 Mandrillus leucophaeus
GCCACCATGCCTGGCTAATTTTTGTATTTTTAGTAGAGATGGGGTTTCACTATGTTGGTCAGGCTGGTCTCGAACTCCTGACCTCGTGATCCACCTGCCTCGGCCTCCCAAAGTTCTGGGATTACAGGCGTGAGCCACTGCACCCAGCCAATTTTTTTTACTTTTCGTAGAGATAGCGTCTCACTATCACTATCCAAACAATCCTCCCATCTCAGTCTCCCAAAGTTCTGGGATTACACGTGTGAGCTGCCATGCCTGGCCTCCAACCTCTTTTTCCCCCATGGCTCCCACATGCAGAGGTGCAGAGTATTGCAGTGCAGCCCCTCTCTCCCGCTATCACAGACCATCTTAATTCAGGCTCCGATCCTAGCTACCCAACCACAGGGAACACACAGTTGCCTCTTCAGGGGTCCCCTTAATGTACCATTTCACAGGCTTGAGGTTAAAAGGCAGCTCCCCATCATCTCAGGGGTTGGAGAGGGATGCCCACAGCATGGCAGTAGCCTTATCTAAAGAACCTTCTTCACAAATCCTTCTTACTTCTACCCTCTCTTGATGCCTTTGTAGTCAAAATTGTTGAGGGCATTTGAGAGTCTTAGAGCATGCCTTTTGTAAAGTCAGCTTCTATGGATCTGAGCACACTCCTTTTGGATGTCTCTTGTATTGGTGCAAAACAGCATTGGGAAGGTCCATTTTCATATCTTATTATGTAGGTAAATCAGAAATCCATCTATAATAATGGCTTGTCACATTCATATAGTGCTTGGCCTTTATAAAGAGAATGCAGATCTATTGCCTTAATGTTCACAGCAACCCTACGAGGTAGGTGTTACTCTCGTGTTACAAGTGAGAACATTAAGACTTGTAAAGGAGAGGTGACCTGCCCTGCCTGAGCTTACACAGGCACTACATGAAGACAGGGATATCCCAAGCCAGGGCTTGTGACTCCAGATTTCTTCTCCCCCTCCCCCACTTCCACCAAGGGTAGGCCAAGGTGGAGATGTACCAAAGCAGAGAAAGAAGAGCCTGGGAAACTTCTGCTTGCTGTTCTGGGATGTGAGCTTTGGAAGACGCCAGATTGGGTTTGAATGGCAAATCTACTACCTACCAAGTGCATGATTTGGAGTTAGGTTATTTCACCTCTCTGGACATTAGATGAGAACATCTACTTCTTATGGTTCTTGTGAACATGAAATCAAATAGCCATGTGAAGTTTCTTTTAAAGCATAAGGCTTTCAAAGGATATTGGTTTTCTTCTCTCTTTGAACAAAGCCATCCAGTCTAAGGAAGAGTAGGTGGGGAAGGACAGTAAGCCCAGCGAAGAGTTGAGGGTTCTGAGTAGCTGATAAGGATCATGGTGGCACATTGGACAGAGTGAAACATGGACCTTCATCAAGTCAAGGCAGTTTATTCCTCCACTACACAGACTGTTTAGTCTGTTTAGTATTTGGAATGAACAATTTAACCTCAGCTGCAAAACTAGGCTAGAGTCCATATTCTTGTAATTGTTATTACAGTTTCCATGCTATCTAATCCTTTTAATGCAAATATGCAAATAGCTTAATATGCATACCATATTAAAGGGACCTTTAAAACAACGAGGCCAGGCGCAGTGGTTCACGCCTGTAATCCCAGCACTTTGGGAGGCCGAGGCAGGCGATCACCTGAGGTCAGGAGTTCGAGACCGCCTGGCCAACTTAGTGAAACCCCATTTCTACTAAAAATACAAAAATTAGCCAGTGTGGTGACATATGCCTATAGTCCCAGCTACTCGGGAGGCTGAAGCAGGAGAATCACTTCAACCCGGGAGGCGGAGTTTGCAGTGAGCAGAGACCGTGCCACTGTACTCCAACCTGGGCAACAGAGAAAGACTCCATCTCAAAAATAAATAAATAAATAAAACAATATGAAATGAGTTTGCCAGTGACTATTTACAAAAGCAGAAATCTAAGTGCTGAAGTTTGTTAAATTGAGTGGAAGGCAAGTAAAGGCCCGTAGTTACAGTATGAAGTAGACTTCAGATAAATTGATATTACTGTCATTTGTATGTTATAACCATGATTCAAATACTGGAGGAAGAATTATCTTTCACATAAAAAGCTTTTACAGATGTTAAGATGTAGAGTCTGTCTTCTAGGCTTAAAATAGCTTCTTTCATAATTTTTTAAACATATGCCTTTTCATTCAGGACAGCAGGGGGCAGCTTTATTAGCAACGTTGATCAGTTAAACAGTAAGTTATTGTAAACATCTTGTACTGCACATTTTACCCTAATCGGGTGGAGTCAACAAACAAATATGTAAGTGATATCTCTGTTTACATATTGTCAATAGTATTTATTTGCTTAATAATGCTCCCGATGTGGCTGGTAATAGGAAACGCTTACTGAATCAGGCTTCTTTGTACAAAATGCAAGACTTAATGCAATTTTATCATAACCGTGAGTCACAAAAGCCCTTTTAAGCAAATTAATGGCCACCGATGGAAATAATCAAAGAGTGCCAACAAAAATCTCAGTTAGTCATTTCATTAATATTTCCCCATCTTGGCACTTAGTCCTTTATCTTGCTATATCATCACAGCTTTTACAATTCAAAACGGGGTCTTTTATTTGGAATTATTGGTGTTGATTGGTGATATATTATGACACATTTTTAAAATTGCAAAATGGCAGAAGTTTCATTAAATTTTAATTAGCATAATCAGCACAATATAAAACACAATGCTAGGATTTCTACTCTCCAGTGTTTAGAAAAGCAGCTTAGTAAGTTGAGAGAGTGTATGTGGAAAGACAATTTAAAATACATTTTTGTCTTTATTATGTTCTCCGAAAATATAATTTATAAAATCTAATTTTCTAGTTAGCTCAGATTTGCAAGCGGCAAGAGTTAGGATACCTTTAAAATCAGGTAACAGATGTGTCTAAGCTTGAGTGCAGATGATTCAGAAAGGCAAAGCTGAGCTTTTTTTAAGCAAATATTTTTTAGGTAGACATTTGGAAGGCTTTTTCTCTCTTGAATAAAAGGGAGGAAAAAGGCTTTGATGCCTGGTAAAGGTGAGAAATCTCTGAGTGGTCTTTATGATCCTGGAAGTGCTTTGCCTCTGTTAAAAGATTTAGCGTGAGTTCAAATATGCACTCTTGTCGAGCCTGGAGAGCTGGTGATTAGTAACCATTACAACTCAGTGACTCTTTCTATTTACATGTAGATGTTTCTATTCTTCGAATCGTTCTCAGATTTTCTGTGGACTTCATTTATATCTTAGTATGGATTCCTCCAGAAACTGACTGTGAGTACAAATAGTTTATTTGGGAGGTGTATTAGTCTGTTCTCACGCTGCTAATGAAGACATACCCAAGACTGGGTAATTTATGAAGGAAAGGGGTTTAATTGACCCACAGTTCCACATGGCTGGGGAGGCCTCACAATCGTGATGGAAGGTGAATGAGGAGCAAAGTCACATCTTACATTGTGGCAGGCAAGAGAGCTCGAACAGGGGATCTCCCATTTATAAAACCATCAGATCTCGTGAGACTTACTGACTGCCACGAGAACAGTATGGGGAAAACTCCCCCCATGATTCGATTATCTCCACCAGGCCCCACCTTTGACACGTGGGGATTATTACAATTCAAGGTGAGATTTGGGTGGGGATACAGCCAAACCATATCAGGAGGTGAAGGAAAACACCAGTAGAGGAGTCAGGAAGTAAGTCCACGAAGAGAAGGAGTTAAAGGATGGGTTATCCAGCAAGACAGAAGAGTGGACCACTCTGGGCCTAATCCCACTAAGGAACTATGGGATATGGTATAGAACATGAGCCTCAGAGTCATCCCACATTAGGAGCGACGGAGCTGGAGTATTTACACACTAACAAGCCATAGTCTTTGGTTGAGGGCTGCTCCTGAGGTTGTCAAATCCTTGACACTTCCAGCCTGCCAGCTCCGGGCCAAGCCCTCAAACAGATACAACAGATGGGGCACATTGAAGTGGTAAAGCCTGAGGGTGTATGGATAGGACGCCAAGAGCGTCTGCTATAGGTTACCTCAGAGGATTTCTTTTTTATTTTTTCAAGATGGAGTCTTTGCTGTGTCACCCGGACTGGAGTGCAGTGACGCAATCTCGGCTCACTGCAACCTCCGCCTCCCGGGTTCAAGTGATTCTCCTGCCTTAGCCTCCTGAGTAGCTGGGATTACAGGCACCCGCCACTATGCCCAGCTAATTTTTTGTATTTTTAGTAGAGATGGGGTTTCACTAAGTTGGCCAGGCTGGTCTCGAACTCCTGACCTCGTGATTCACCTGCCTTGGCCTCCCAAAGTGCTAGGATTATAGGCGTGAGCCACCACACCTGGCCACCTCAGAGGATTTCTATAGGAAGGTAATTATTGCATATAATTTAGAATAATGCATGGCACAGAATAAGGATTAAATGTTAATTCCATTGTTTTAATAACATTGGCCTTCTTTTTATTTTCATGGCCAGAACCTGTGTCTACAAAAAATAAGAAAAGTTAACTGGGCGTGGTGGCACCAGGAGTCTCAGCCGCTCAGGAGACTGAGGTGGGAGGATCTCTTGAACCCAGGAATCGGAGGCTGCAGTGAGCTATGATTCACACCACTGCATTCCAGCCTAGGCTGCACTCCAGCAAGACCCTGTCTCAAAAAAATAAAATAACAAAACAAAAAAGCTTTTCCCAGAACAGTGGGGCCCAGTAGTACTATACTACAAAGGGAAGGGAGACTAGTCAAGTAATCCTTCAGAATTTTTGTTTTGTTTTAAATATCTTAGGGGATTTTCTAGCCCCCTCTAGAGCTTGAAGGGACAAGTTTCGATTTTTAAAAAAGAGAGAGAGTGAAAAAAACCACATATTTCATCCCCAAATGAGCTCCCCTCTTGCAGGGCACTCTATCTGGGTAGATATTTTTATCAGATGCCAGGTAATTCTCCTGCAGCCTGGCCTAGACCCACATTCAGGAAACACTGGCCCCAGGATAAGGGTCCAACCCTCAGGGCAGCGTTCAAAGCCCTCCAATACTCAGCCCCTCCTCACCTCTTTGACCCCCTCTCCTTGCCCCCCTTGCCTAAAAACATCAGCCCCAGCAACACAACAACATGCAATGTCTTTTTACCCCTCCCTCTACCTAGCTCATTTCACCTGGCTGACTCCTATTAATTCTTATTCAATGGTTTCCTCCATTTCAGCTCCAAGTTGGGTTAGACACCATTCCTCTGGGCCCTGCCAATGCCCCATGCATACCTCTGTCATTGCGCCCATCTCACTGTGTTAGAATTATCTCTAGGCCTGTGTCCTTTAATAGACTGTGAGAACCTTGAGAATGGGAACCGTATATTAATAGTATTAATCCATGCACCTCCAGTATGGTTGACAGGGTACAGAAAGAAGGAAGCTGGGGAGAGAGGAAAAAAGAGAGGGATGGTGTTAGTTTGGGTCTTCAGAGAAGCAGACATGAAGATGAGATAAAACACAAGACATTTATTAAAGAAAACGCCTGTGAGAGAAAATGTGGGAGGGAGATGGAAAAGACTGGAAGATCTATCAGACTTCGTTGCAAGTCTGACTTGTGAAGGAGAGAGAAAAGGAAGGAAGGAAGTTTGTGTGGAAACATCTTACACTGCAGTTCAGTCTCAGGTTTGGCGGCCAGGCACGGTGGCTCACGCCTGTAATCCCAGCACTTTGGGAGGCTGAGGTGGGCGGATCACTTGAGGCCAGGAGTTGGAGACCAGCTTGGCTAACATGATGAAACCCCGTCTCTACTAAAAATGCAAAAATTAGCCAGGTGTGGTGGTACATGCCTGTAACCCCAGCTACTCAGGGGGGTGAGGCAGGAGAAGTGCTTGAACCCGGGAGGCGGAGGTTGCAGTGAGCCGACGTTGTGCCACTGCACTCCAGCCTGGGCGACAGAGCAAGACTCTGTCTCAAACAACAACAACAACAAAAAGATTTGGCAGGGCCAATGGGGAGTCCCTGGGCTAAAGTTGTTGGTCAAAGGAGTTTCCATGTCTCTCAAGAACAGGCCTGCCTCAGTATCCCTGCTGCACTCAATCACTGCCCGGGGGCAGGCTGCAGGAAGCACGGAGGGACTCGGCACCAATGTGGTGATGGATTTCAGAGGCTGAAGCTGGGGCCCAAGGTCAATGGCACTTCCAGTGGTCAGAGATTTGAGAGGTGAATTCTCATGGACACTAAAAAAGGAGGAAAGGAAGGAAGGAGGGTGGGACTAATAAACACACTTACGGAAAGTCTGACAGTTTGTATGGTAACATGCTCACAGGAAATCTGGCTGTTTGGACTCAGGGTAGGGAAATGCAAAAAGCACAGGAGTCGAGGGGCGTCTTGAGTTGGTGACCTGGTTTCATCACTGACTAGCTGTGTGACCTGGGCAACGCTATCACTCTATGTGTCTGTTTCCTGATCTCTAAATTAAGAATATTAATACTTGCCCCATCTATCTCACAGGATTGATGTCCCACCTTGGGGGTCTTGACTTTATCTCGTTCACCACCAAATGTAGAAATACAGCTTTGGGGGCTCGCTAACATCACCCCATGGATAGCCAGGGTTGCCCCTTGGCTTGTTAGCGTTCTGGGTCTTTGTGGGGAGGTGTCCACACAGAGTGGGCTGGGCAAAGGAGGACACAACAAGGTTTCCTGGTCTAACTGACATCACCCCTGCCAGACTTTCAGTGAGTGAGCTTCAGGTACAGATGGGGAAAGGTAGCCATCTGCCAGGCAATTGTCTACTGGCATGCAGACTGTGGGTCAAATGGAGTGGCCCTGGGTGACGGTGATAGAGGATTCCCCTGGAGAGGCAACTGGGCAGGCCAGTGATGAACCAGAACTCAAATCCTGCAAGATCTCTGAGCTCTGGAGTAGTGCCCCCTCAGTAGTTCTTCTCCTGGGCCCTTCACCACAGCTTTTCCAAATGATACCCACCTTTCCCTGCCCTCCAGGGACACCATTCATTTCCTGCTATGTATGGGAAAAGCTGCCTGTTATACAATGGGATCGACACAAGATAAAAATCTAAACCCAGGCTGACCTTCCCCCCAAGGCTCCCTCTGGTCTTTAACCTGAGGTGTGTATCAGAATCACCTGTGAAGCTTTTCAAATATGAAAATTCCTAGCCCTGACCCTTGACCTACTGAATCAGCATCTCTAGGGAAGGGACCTGGGGATTTTATTTTTAAAAGGCCCCGGATGGTTCTAAAATATAACTATGCAGCAGGAAATCACAGCCTCTTGAGGGCTGACCTTATTAACCCAGACCTAAAATGCACCAAAAAAATCCATCCCAGCTGGTCATCCCAGGGCTGAATTTTAGTTCCACATTTGTGATTTACTTAATGGTTTGTTTTGTATGCTTCCTAATCTCCCTCTCCAGTGTTCACATTAGGAAATGAATTAAAAAGAGATCCTCAAATAGATAATGCGTCTGACCCCCAACCTTGGTCTCTCCATCTGGTTTGATTAACTAGGAGAAACTCAATGAACTTCCGTCAAAGCATGAGTTTTTACTATTATTGTTCTACTCCTGTATTTGTATTGGCACAATTCTCAGCTGGTCTGTAAGGACCACCCAAGATGCTGGATGACAGTTTCAAAGATAGTTAGAGCAAAGAAGATTGAATTCATTTAGTACACAGTAAAATAGTCCACACATGCTGACATTTCGATTGTACCAGTTGTTGTGAATTTCTGAGCTCTCCAAGGATAGAGATTCTGTTTTGTTGACCTTTTTGTTTCCAGTCTTGTTCAGTCCTTGACTCACAGTCGGTATTTAATGTTTGTTAATAAATGAGAATTTAGGACCTGTGACCCAATTCAACGTTGCCTTCTGTGATGCAACATAATTAACATGGCCTATGAGAATTTTTCTTGCTCTTTTGCTTTTATTTACCTGCGGAAGTACTTCATGCACCTTGTAACCAGTTGTATTAGTCATGGTTCTCTAGAGGGACAGAACAAATGGAATAGGTATATATGTAATGGGAGTTTATTAAGTATTAACTCACACGATCAAAAGGTCCCACAATAGGCCGTCTGCAGGCTGAGGAGCAAGGAGAGCCAGTCTGAATTCCAAAACTAAAGAACTTGGAGTCTGATCTTTGAGGGCAGGAAGCACCCAGCACGGGAGAAAGATGTAGGCTGGGAGGCTAGGCCAGTCTCTCTTTTCACATTTTTCTGCCTGCTTATCTTCTAGCCACGCTGGCAACTGATTAGATTGTGCCCACCCAGATTAAGGGTAGGTTTGCCTTTCCCAGCCCACTGACTCAACATTAATCTCCTTTGGCAATGCCCTCACAGACACACCCAGGATCAATATCCTTCAATCCAATTAAGTGGACACTTATATTAACCATCACACCAGTTAAACAAAGAATAGAAGGTTTAGAAAAACCTGGCCAAGTGCGGTGGCTCATGCCTGTAATTCCAGCACTTTGGGAGGTCAAGGCAGGTGGATTACCTGAGGTCAGGAGTTCAATACCAGCCTGGGCAACATAGTGAAACCCCGTCTATACTAAAAATGTAAAAATTAGCTGGGCGCGGTGGTGCGTGCCTGTAATCCCAGCTACTCGGGAAGCTGAGGCAGGAGACTTGCTTGAGCCCATGAGGCAGAGCTTGCAGTGAGTCGATATTGTGTCATTGCACTCCAGCCTGGATGACAGAATGAGACTCGGTCTCAAAAAAAAAAAAAAAAAAGAAAGAAAGAAAGAAAAGAAAAAGCTTTACCTCCCCAATCTAATCCCATGCCCTGGGATCACCAGCGTTAGGTTTGGTTAATTATCCTTCTACATCATTCTTTATGTTCATACAAAAATATACAAATGCATGTGTATTAATTACTCAGGGTTCTTGGAATCAGCTTTGTTTGGGGCACAATGGCAGACACCAAGATGAAGCTGTACATAAGACATTTAAAATGTAGTGATAGCAATTCCCTCTTTTGAAAAAGCATAAAAATCAATACATGTTTTTAAATGTTCAGCAGAACAGAACTAACAAACATGAGAAATAACATCACCAAAGAAAAAAAAGAATGATCATCCTCAACTAATACACATTGTTGTGATGCCACTGAACGGAAAGGAAAATGTAATCGTGCTGAGCAGGTAGGAAAGCGGCATTAAGCTTCAATTCCCCTTCTTTTGAGGGTGACAAGGGGTGAGGGAACAGGAAGAAAAAGCTGCCCTCTCAGAATATTCACCAGACACCCTAGTTTTCAGTCCTTTAAAAATCTAATTAAGGCTGGGTGCGGTGGCTCACACCTGTAATCCGAACACTTTGGGAGGACCAGGCGGGCAGATTTCGAACCCAGGAGTTTGAGACCAGCCTGGGCAACATGGTGAAACTTCATCTCTACTAAAAATACCAAAATTAGCTGGGCATGGTGGTGCACACCTGTGGCCCCAGCTACTCAGGAGGTTGAGGTGGGAGGATCACCTGAGCCTGGGAAGGTTGAGGCTGCAATGAACTGTGATCGCACCACTATACTCCAGTCTGGGTGACAGAGTGAGGCTCCTTCTCAAATAAATAAATAAATAAAATCTAATTAAAGGACCCTGCATTACAAAGGTCATATTTTTGGCCAGCTTTTTCCAGACTGGCAGATACTTTATCCAGGCATTTAGGAAGAAAAGCAATGCAACAAAACATTGCTTTTCTTTTTTCTTTCTTTTCTTTTCTTTTCTTTCTTTCTTTCTTTTTTTTTTTTTTTTTGAGACAGAGTCTCACTCTGTTGCCTAGGCTGGAGAGTGCAGTGGCACGATCTTGGCTCACTGCAACCTCCACCTCCTGGGTTCACATGATCACGTGATTCTCCTACCTCAGCCTCCCAAGTAGCTGGGACTACAGGCGTGTGCCACCACACCAGGCTACTTTTTGTATTTTTAGTAGAGACAGGGCTTCACCGTGTTGGCCAGGCTGGCCTCAAACTCCAGACCTCAGGTGATCCGCCCGCCTTGACCTCCCATAGTGCTGGGATTACAGGCGTGAGCCACTGCGCCTGGCCCAAAACATTGTTTTTCAATGCCTACTATCAACGGTGTTACTCCTAAGGAAAATGATAGAATAAGCTTAGATAGCATCTTATGTAGCTTAACGAATTTAACCATGGTCTAGTGTAGATCTAAATGAAGAATGATCCAGGTTTCTTCTGGAAGCCCCTTTCTTATCTGCATACTATTTCATGCAGAAGTTATACTCTAGAATCCGATGAATTCATCCATGGTATGTGGAAATATTGCTAGAGGCTGCAACCATGGTAACATGTCAGCCTCAAGCTATCTGGTTACATGGCCCCAGGAGAGTGGTAGCAACTCTGTGACTCAAATCTGTAAAAGCAGGAACTTTGGACCACATAACTAAGATTACTTTCAGCGATAAGAGTCTATGGAAAATTACTAAGTTTGTCATTATTTTTGTTCAAAAGTAACTTATTTACCGACCTACCTCAGAAATACTACGAGTGTGGTTCCAGACCACTGCAATAAAGTAAATATCACAATAAAAAGAGTCACACAGATTTTTCGGTTTCCCAGTGTATATGAAAGTTATGTTTATGCTATACTGTAGTCTATTCAGTGTGCAATAGCATTATGTCTAAAAAAAGTACATACCTTAATTTAAAAAATATTTTACTATTAAAAAATTCTAACAATGGCTGGGAGCTGTGGCTCGCGCTTGTAATCCAGCATTTGGGAGGCCGAGTCAGGAAGATGGCTTGAGGCTGGGAGTTCAAGACCAGCCTGGGCAATATGGCGAGACTCTGTCTCTTTAAAGAAAAGAAAATACTAACAATCATCTGAGCCTTTAGTGAGTTGCAATCCTTTTGCCGATGGTGGGTCTTGTTTCTATGTTGATGGCTGCTGACTGATCAGGGTGGTGGTTGCTGAAGGTTGGGTGGCTGTGGCAATTTCTTTTCTTTTTTTTTTTTTTATAATTTCAACTTTTATTTTAGATTCAGGGAATACATGTGCAGGTTTGTAACATGAATATATTGTGTGACATTGAGGTTTGGGGTACAAATGATCCTATCACCCAGGTAATGAGTATAGTATCCAATAGGTATTTTTCAGCCCTTGCTCCCTTCTCCCCTCCTCCCTCTAGTAGTCCTCAGTTCTGTTGGTCCCCTCTTTGTGTTCATGTGAACTCAATGTTTAGCTTCCAATTATAAGTGAGAATGTGCAGTATTTGGTTTTCTGTTCCTGTGTTAGTTTGCTTAGGACAATGGCCTCCAGCTCCAATCATGTTGCTGCAAAGGACATGATCTTGGTTTTCTTTATGGCTGCATAGTAATCCATGGTGTATATGTACTACATTTTGTCTATCAAATCCACTGTTGATGGGCACCTAGGTTGATTCTGTGAATAGTGCTGTGATGAACATTCAAGTACATGTGTCTTTTTTGTAGAACAATTTCTTTTCCTTTGGGTTTATATCGAGTAATGGGATTTCTGGGTTGAACAGTAGTTCTGTTTTTAGCTCTTTGAGAATTCTCCAAACTGCTTTCCACAGTGGCTGAACTAATTCACATTCCCATCAACAGTCTATAAGCATTCCCTTTTCTCTGCAGCTTTGCCAGCATCTGTTATTTTTTTGTCTTTTTAATAATAATCATCCTGACTAGTGTGAGATGGTATCTCATTTTGGTTTTGGTTTGCATTTCTCTGATGATTAGTGATGTTGAGCATTTTTTTTATGTTTCTTGGTCACATGCACGTTGTCTTTTGAGAAGTGTCTGTTAATGTCCTTTGCCCAATTTTTAACAGGGTTATTTGGTTTTTGCTTGTTGAGTTGTTTAAGATCCTTATAAACTCTGGATATTTGGCCTTTGTTGGATGCATAGTTTGCAAATATTTTCTCCCATTCTGTAACTTGTCTGTTTACTCTGCTGATAGTTTCTCTTGCTTTCCAAGCCTCTTTAGTTTAATTAGGTCCCACTTGTCAATTTTTGTTTTTGTTGCAATTGGAGGACTTAGTCGTAAATTCTTTGCCAAGGCTGATATCCAGAATAACATTTCCAAGGTTTTCATCTAGGATTTTTACAATTTGAGGTCTTAGATTTAAATATTTAATCTGAATTTTGGTGATTCTAATACATACGTACTGGTATCTTGTTTTAATTTGCATTTCCCTGATGACATACAATGTAAGCATCTTTCAAAAAATTTTTTTTCTTTTCTTAATTTTTTTGGCTCCCCACAGGAAATGAAACCATTCATATGCTTATTTGCCACCTATCTTTGGTGAGGTGTCTGTTAAAGTCTTTGACTTATTTTTTGATCTGGTTCTTTTCTTATTGTTGAGTTTTACCTTGTATATTCTGGATAACAGCCCATTATCAGATATGCCTTTTGCAAATATTTTCTCCCAGTCTGTGGTTTGTCTTTTTATTGTTTTGATAGTGTCTTTTGCAGAGCAGAAAATTTTAATTTTAATGAAGTCCATGAATTTATTTCATGGGTCATGCCTCTGGTGTTGTACCTAAAAAGTCATCACCAAATCGAAGGTTATTTAGATTTTCTCCAAAGTTATCTACTAGGAGTTTTATAGTTTTGTATTTTACAGTTAAGTTTGTGATCCAGTTTGAGTTAATTTTTGTGAAGAGTGTAAGGTCTGTGTCTAGAGTCTTTTTTTGCATGTGGATATCTAGTTGTTTCAACACCATTTGTTGAAATGTTTATCTTTTCTCCACTGTAGTGCTTTCGCTCCCTCAAAGATCAGTTTTATTTATGTGGGTCTATTTCTGGATTCTCTCTTCTGTTCCATTGATCTACTTGCCTATTTTTTCATCCATACCACATGCTTACTGTAGCTTTATAGTAAGTCTTTAAGTTGGGTAGTGTCAGTATTTCAACTTTGTTTTTCTCCTTCAACAGTGTGTTGGCTATTCTCGGTCTTTTGTTTCTCTGTATAAACTTTAGAATTAGTTTGTCAGTCTCTACAAAATAAATTGCTGGGATTTTGATTGTGATTGCATTAAATCTATAGATCAAGTTGGGAAGAACTGCCATCTTGACAATATTGAGCCTTACTATCCATGAACATGGAACAGCTCCTCATTTATTTAGTTTTTCCTTGATACTCATACCTTTGTCAGCGTTTTACGGCTTTCCTCGTGTGTATCTTGTACATATTTTGTCAAGTCTATATTGAAGTATTTCGTTTTTGGGGGTGCTAATGTAAATGTATATTTTAAGTTTCAAATTCCACTTGTTCATTTTTGATATATTAGGAAAGCAATTGACTTTTGTGTATTAACTTTATATCCTGCAACCTTGATATGATGACTTTTTTAACTTTATGTATATATATTTAATTAGAATAGACATAAACCAAAAAGAAGAAAAAAGTCAGAATAAAGTGTCACTATCATTTTGTTTGCAAGGAGGAGTCAGGAAATGGAACAAATTACCAGAAAAATATTCTAAGACCATCTTGAAGTAGCTAGGTTACATAATCTTAAGAGTCAAATGCCAAAATTAAGCCTTATACCACTTAATCCACAGATGAACAAAAGGGGAGTCAAAAGTTTATCCTATTTAGTGTAATAATTTTTACATTAAATATATAGTGATTTGTTTCTCACAAAGTGGTACTGGCAACTTTTAGTAGAAAGAAGTTTCCATTATGCATTGACTAAAAAATCTCAAAAACAACTAAGCAGCTATGCTATAGCTCAGTAAGTACCATTAAACTGTTCTGTGCACATTTCAGGTTAATACATTTGATGGCTAGTGTACATTTCAGGTTAATAGAGAACTACATTTTTGATTTTAAAAAGGCAACAATAATTATCTTTTGGCTTTTAGTCTAGATGCTTAACATAGTTAAGGTAACAGTTCAAGCTGTTGCCTTTTAAGTGAAGGTAGTTAAAATTTAAGAACAATCATCACAATTTCTTGCAACCTACATACACTGTTTGATGCTTACATGGAATGAAACCGGTGTTCTTAATTGGCATGTTACACACACACACACACAAACAGAGTTTTTTAAAAAATCAAAGGCAATCATTCTAAAGGTACTATGGTAGCATGTTAAAAATGCAAATATCCTATAGAACTAAAGTAATATGAACAGCACTACTCATTACCTAGGAGAAAGGTGACTGGTATTCACACAAAGCTATACCTGTATCAGTCATCCTAATCACAATGGCTTAAAAAAGCATCAGATTTCCGGCAGAGAAACTATTCTAGGAAAGTCAGTAAATCTCTTGAAACTTTCACCTCTGTAAAACCAGGATAAGGCTACAACTATTTTGTAATCTGAACAAGGTATCAGATGAAATAGTAAGATTCCCAATCATAATGTAAGATAGAAGGCCAGGCAAGGTGGCTCACGCCTGTAATCCCAACACTTTGGAAGGCCGAGGTGGGTGGATCATGAGGTCAGGAGTTCGAGACCAGCCTGACCAACATGGTGAAATCACATCCCTACTGAAAATACAGTAATTAGCCGGGCATGGTGGTGCAGGCCTGTAATCCCAGCTACTCAGGAGGCTGAGGCAGGAGAATCACTTGAACCCGGGAGGCAGAGGTTGCAGTGAGCCGAGATCGTGCCACTGGCACTCCAGCCTGGGCGACAGAGAGAGACACCATCTCAAAAAAGAAAAAAAAAAAAGATAGAAAGGTCCTCATGCAGCATATGCTCGCTGGCTCTGGGAAAGCTACATGTGCATAATACCGAAGTTGCCAAAGAAGGAAACTGGAGACGCTCAGCTACATTTCCATGGTGCCGTGAATTTTAAACCTCAGAAATGGTGTGGTCCATTAGGCTTTTCATAATGCTTGGTGCCATCCGCTTAATAATATGTTCAAAGATAAAAGCAAGTATGATTGTAATAGTAACTACAGTCCCAGATGTTGACAATATGTCTGCAATTTGAGAGTCCTTCAATCCAATGACATTCTGTCCATTGATTTCACAGATTTTATGTTCTGTGAGAAGACCATTTCTGGCTGCGGAGCTATCTTTCACTATGGATGTTATTTTTCAATTTTTAAAGATAAAACCAACATGTCCAGTGCTATCCTTATGCATGGTAATTGTCCGTTCGAAGGGCCTGTCACGAATGGTCATGGTAATCTTCTCTTCTCTCCAAAAGCCTGTTTGAACACCTTGTGCGCTTTATCAGAGCTTCACCCTGCACAGTTTTCACTATTAATCTGGAGCACTTGGTCCCCAAATCTCAGACCAACCAATGAGGCTGGAAAATTAGTCTGGACTAGCTGAACAAATATACTATTATCTATTGATTTAAGCCTGAGTCCAATTTTTCCATTTTGATCCTTACACAAAATGACTTCACAAATCCTTTGCTTAATTTCTGCTCTATGAATTCCAACGTCATTACCAGTTACAGGAGCCACCATATAGTTCATACTGGAACTTCTTGCCCCTGAATTGGTGCACCAGAAACCATGGCCACATTTACACATATTTCTTCTTCATTTAAACTCAGGCCCATGTATTAAGAGAGCTCCGGATATAGTTTGGGATAGAGATTTCCATCTCGTGAGATGGAAGCAGAAGCTTCTGACAAAATTGCTGGATTGGCAGAGTTTGCAGAAAAAGTATTTTGAGCCCCAATTACTTTGTCTACCTTCAAGTCTTCAAGAGATGGATAGAGAGACATTTTTGCAGGGTTCTTCTAGCCCACAAGGACCCACTCGCTGCCACTGCCTCTGGTTACTGGCACCAACTTCTCTATGATGACTTCTTAATTCCAAGAGTGTTTGTCAACTCTCTTGAATTTTCTACATAGATGACCATGCCATCTGTGAACAGACAGCTTTATTTCTTCCTTCTCAATCTGTATATCTTTTACTTTTTTTTTTTCTTGTCTTATTGCATTAGCTACGACTGCCATTACAACGTTGAAAAGGAGTGGTAAGAGGGGACATTCTTGCCTTTTTCCTAATCTTACTGGGAAACCTTCGAGTTTCTCACCAGAGGTGGTTTATTCTAATGGATTGGCTCATGAGATTGTGGGGGTTGGCAAGTCTGAAATCTGAATTCAGGTGAGAGTTAATGTTGCAGCCTTGAGAATTCCTCCTCCTTCGGTGAACCTCAGTCATTGTTTTTAAGGCTTTCAACTGATTAGATGAGGCCCACCTACATTATAGAGGTAGCCTGCTTTATTCAAACTCTAGTGATTTAAATGTTAGTCACATCTAAAAACATATCTTTACAATAACATCTAGACTAGTGTTTGAGCAAACGACTTGGCACCATAACCTGGCCAAGTTGATACACAAAATTAACCATCACAATATATAAACAGATTATAGGGATTTTTAAATTTGCTTTTCACACAAGCAGAATCATACTATATGCTTTTCTGTGGAACTTGCCTATTATCTTACAATAATATGTCATATTATTGATAAAATGATATCTCATACTTATCTCTCCAGGTCAATCCTTATAGCTATTACTCTTTCTTTTAAATAGTTGGGTAATAAAAAGGAATGAGATCATGTCCTTTGCAGGGACATGGATGGAGCTGGAAGCTATTACTCTCAGCAAACTAATACAGGAACAGAAAACCAAACAGCACATGTTCTCACTTATAAGTGGGAGCTGAACAATGAGAACACATGGACACAGGGAGGGCAACAACACACACTGGAGCCTGTCTTGGGGGCGGGAGGAGGGAGAGCATCAGGATAAACAGCTAATGCATGTGGGACTTAATACCTAGGTAATGGGCTGATAGGTGCAGCAAACCACCATGGCACATGTTTACCTATGTAACAAACCTGAACGTCCTACACATGTATCCTGGAACTTAAAATAAAATAAAATAAAATTTAAAAATAAATAAATAAATAGTTGTATAATATCCAACCATTTGCCCGTTTTTGGTGGGGAGATTATTTCCAGTTACGACCAATGCAAAAAACATCTTTACACATATATGTTTATGTATTGGTACAAGTATTTCTACAGGTTACAGTCCCAAAAGTGGGATTACTGTGTCAAAGAACATGTGCATCTTTCATTTTAATAGATCCTACCAAATTACTTTCTTAAAATGCTATAGCAATTCTCCAACAGAAATTAAAGAAAGTACAAACTTCCCCACATCACTGTCAAAATTAGTTCTAAATTTTGCCTTATGGATGAAAAATGTTATCTTATTATTTGTGTGTGTGCTTTTTAAAATTTTTTAATTGTCATAACACAAAATTAACCATCTTAACCATTTTTAAGTGTACAGTTCAGCAGTGTTAAATACATTTACAGTGTTATGCAACCAATCTCCAGAACCCTTTTTAATCTTGCAAAGTTGAAACTCTCCACCCATTAAATAATAACTCTCCATTCCCCACCCTCCTTGGCCCTTGGCAACCACCATTCTACTTTCTGTCTCTACTAATTTGACTACTCTGGGTACCCCATATAGATGGAACCATACAATATTTATCTTTTTGTGACTAGCTTCTTTCATGTAGCATGTCTTCAGTGTTCATCCATGTCATAGCATGAGTCAGACTTTACTTTCTTTTTAAGGCTAAATAATATTCCATTGTGTGTCTATATCATATTTTTTTTACTCATTAATTTGTCAGTGGACATTTGGGTTGCTTCCACCTTTTGGCTATCATGACTAACGCTGCTATAAACACGGGTGTACAAATATATTTTTGAAACTCTGCTTTCAATCGTTTTGAGTATATACCCAGAGGTAGAATTGCTGGATCATATGTAATTCTATTTTTTATTTTTTGAGGAACCTCCATACTGTTTTCCATAGCAGCTGCGCCATTTTACATTCCCACCAACAGTGCACAAGGGATTTCTACATATTCTTGCCGACACTTGTTATCTTCTGTTTTTTTTATAGTAGCCATCTGTTGCGTTCTTTTCTGTTTTTTTTTTCGTAGTAGTGATCCTGTTATTATTTTAACATATAAATATTCACATATTTATAATCACATGTTTTATATATCAGCTATCTGCATTTTCTGTTCTAAGAATCACCTGTTTATAATTTATAGTCTTCACCTTTTTTCTATTGGGTTGTCTTTTTCTTATCAATATATAGAAGCACTGTGTGTTGGGTTGGCATCAAAATTGCCATTTCTTTTGGTCAAAAACAGTTGACTATCAGCAATTTTATACAGTTCAACTTAATATTATGAATACTGATATTAACTATAATATTGTAGATATTAACCCTTTATCTGTCATTAATTGCAACTATTTTCTCACAGCTTCTTAGTTGTTCTTTGACTTTTCATGATGTTTTGTGCAACTGAAAAATTTTAATTGTCTGTATTGTCAATCTGTTTTTTTTCTTTTATGTTTTCTGAGTTTCTTGTGTTATTTAAGAAGGTCTCCCTAACTAAATATTACATAAATATTCTCCTAACTTTTTTTACTTTACCTTTGTATCTTCTGTAATTAAAGATGAATTAAATAAGAGTTTATGTTTGTGTTTTTCATGTGCTAGGTAATTATTCTAGTATCATTTATTAAATAAGCCATTACTGAATTGAAATGCCACCTTTATTATACACTGTATTAAGTTCTGATAAAATCAATTTCTTTCTTCTCTATTCTATTTCACTGATCTATTCTCCAATGTCCTATTTTTTTGATTACACTAGCTTTATAGAGAATTTTAATATCCATTAGGGCAAGATACTAGTAAGTTATTACTGGTCTTGTTTTTCAAAGCTTTATTGGAGATTATTATAGGGTTGAGTTATTGTTCCTCACACAAATCTACAGAGATCCCTAGTTAACAGTTAAATCTCTTACACATGTTAATATCTCCCTCAGCTCAAGAAGCCAGCTGGGTTCAAGTTTCAACCAATACTTGAGAGTCTCTTTCTTATGTTCACCTTGGGAGGCCAGTACCCAGAGCTTCAGCGAGGGGATGAAGAGGAGAAGGAGGGAGAGGTGAGTTTCTCCAGAAGCCCTCAGCATAGGCCTATTGCTGGTCATAATTGTACCCCACTGTCCCCAGGATGGACCTCCCAGGTAGGTGGGGTAGTCAAGAAAGGTTGAAGGCCTGCTTCAGAGTTTTGGTTACGAATGGCCTCTTTCTCTCTCTCTTTTTTTTTTTTTTTAGACAGAGTCTCGCTCTGTCCCCCGGGCTAGAGTACAGTGGCACAATCTCCACTCACTGCAACCTTTGCCTCCCAGCTTCAAGCAATTCTCCTGCCTCGGCCTCCCAAGTAACTGGGACTACAGGAGCATGCCACCACACCCAGCTAGCTTTTGTATTTTTAGTAGAGACGGGGTTTCCACCATGTTGGCCAGGCTGGTTTCAAACTCCTGACCTCAAGCGATCTGCCCACCTCAGCCTTCCAAAGTGCTGGGATTACAGGCGTGAGCCACCATGCCTGGCCCTCATTCTCAACAAATATCTAAATGACCCCAAAGTATAAATACCAACTCCTCTACCTGCCAGTCCTCAACATCAATTAGTAAATGAAACACATGGAAGCTCCAATGCAGCCGTGGGATCTCCCAGCAAGTGGTAAGGACACAGTGAGAGCCCGGTAGGGGCAAGCCAACTGGACAGCATCCCAGAGCACCTACCTCTGCAGGATGCCAGATCATCATGGAAATAAATCAAACACGCCATAGTAGTTAACTCAGGTTTCCACACAAACTCCTCACATAACTAGGAAAACGTACATGGTTCTACTCTCACTGACGCAAGGGCTCCTTGAGCAGAAATTTCAAATCCATCTTCGGTGGCCTTGCCTTTCTCATCATTTTTGTGATTTGTGCCTGCAATGTGTACTGTGCTTCTACTATCCATACTACTCAGAGTTACTGATTACAATTAGTTCCAATTCTTTTTAAAAATAGAGTTATAAAAATTTTAAAGTAGGCTGGGTGTGGGAGCTCATGCCTGTAATCCCAGTACTTTGGAAAGCCAAGGCAGGTGGATCACCTGAAGTCAGGAGTTTGAAACCAGCCTAGCCAACATGATGAAACCCCGTCTCAACTAAAAATACAAAAGAATTAGCCGGGCGTGGTGACACACACCTGTAATCCCAGCTACTTGGGAGTCTGGGGCAGGAAAATCACTTGAACCTGGAAGGTGGAGATTGCAGTGAGCTGAGATCGCACCATTGCACTCCAGCCTGGGCGACAAGAGCGAAACCCCGTCTCAAAAAAAAAAAAAAAAGAAAGAAATTTAAAGCACAATATAAACTTGGTTGTAAAAGCAATCTTTAGGCAGTAAAACTGGATACAGAGTAAAAAGAAAGTCTCTCATCCACTCCAGCCCCCCAGCCTTCCTTTATTTGTATTTATTTGTTTTTTTTTTTTTTTTTGTAGAGACAGGGTCTCACTATATTGCCCAGGCTTGTCTTGAACTCCTTGCCGCAAGTGATCATCCTGCTTCAGCCTCCCAAGGTGCAGGAATTACAGGTATGAGCCACCGCGCCCAGCCTCCCAATCTTCCTTTGACCTCCCTCATGTCTTACATGGAGAGGTAATTCCAGTAAAGCAGCTACAAGAACCCAGTGTCTTTAGGTTTCTGATTAAAAATTCACATCCTAGTTTATTAAATTGCACATTGGTTAACTTTTATCTTTAAAGGAAAGGCCTTCTACTGCAGCAGATCCTACACTGCAGGCTAGGAATAAAGAGAAACTGAGCTGGCCAGTGGGAGAGGGAGCAAAGGCCAGCTGGAGCGTGGAGGTGGAGTGCGCACAGGGACCCCAGATAGGCCAATGGCCTAGGTGAAGTCCTCATAGACACAGTGTGTCCTCACTTCTGGTAGCCACGGGGAACCTGAGGGAACCAGGTGAGGCTGTGGATGATCCAGTGGACCGGCAATGCTGAGGGTGTGTAGCAGCCCACTTGTAGAGGCAACTAGTCATTCAAGGCATGGCAGGGGAGAAGAAACAGGGCTGGCATGGCCAGGCACGGTGGCTCACACCTGTAATCCCAACATTTTGGGAGGCCAAGGTGGGCAGGTCACTTGAGGCCAGGAATTTGAGACCAGCCTGGCCGACATGGTAAAACTCCATCTCTACTAAAAATACAAAAATTAGCCAGGCGTGGTGGCACGCACCTGTACTCCCAGCTACTCGGGAGGCTGAGGCAGGAGAATCGCTTGAACCTGGGAGGCAGAGGTTGCAGTGAGCAGAAATTGTGCCACTGTATTCCAGCCTGGATGACAGAATGAGACTCCACCAAAAAAAAAGAGAAAAGACGATAAAAGAAGAAAAGAAAAGAAAAAAAAAAGAAAAAGAAAAAGAAAGAAGGCTGGCAGAACAGGTATGGGAAGTAGTCCCCTGCCTAGAGACTGGGGCTCAGAGCAGGCATCCTCTTTTGTGAACGACACTGCCTTTTGTGGGCACTGGAGATGAACAGAGAGCCCACAACCCAGGCAGAAGAGGACCAGGACCAGGACCCTACCTCCTGCTACAAATACTCAGAAAGAGGCCACCCCAACCCCCAACCTCCACCTTCAACCCCACCAGAAGTGCTGATAGCAACCAACCTGGACAAAGAACTGCAGCAGAGTATTTGCAAACTCACATGGTGGACCACATGGCTTCCTTTGACCCCTCCAGACCCACCCCACCCTTCTCTACCCACTCTGTGCTCCTAGAGGCAGGCCTGGGTGAACTCCATCAAATGGTTCCTGTGCCCTCTGCCCTCCAGTTGACTTTGGCCACCAGCAGGAGGTGGGAAACCGAGAGGAGAGCGGTCAGTGTATTTATTTCCCCCAAATACCTCCTTGAGAGCTGGCTGGCTGTGTCCTGGACCAAAAACCACAGCTCCTGTCAAGAGGCCATCTTCACAGGATTTTCTCTCTCCAGTTTCCAGTGATTGCTTCCTCCTTCTGCTCCTTCTGGCCTGTGGTTTCCCCATACCCTGATATTCATTTGTAAATAGTCTCTTTATTAAACTCTTCTCAATTTACCCAATCTGAGAGCGCCATCTGTTTCCTGCTAGGACCTGGAATGATACAGATGGCTTGTCTGACAGGACCTATTGATGGAGAGTCCAATAACCCCTTATTATTCTAGGCAGAGGTGGGGCAGCCTGCATTTAGCTGGAGGTTACTAAAGGTGCATGAAATGAAACCAGGAACTTGAGCTCTTTGGGGATGGGGACTGTCTTACTGGCTTTGCAACACCAGCACTATGGCAAAGTCTGTCTTTTAGTAGGGGGCCTTCTAAGAGCAGATTTCCTCTCTCCAGTTCAGGAGCGCTTTTCTGTCTTAAAAGGGTCTCCTTCTCAAATGGTGATGTCCCTGAGAGGTTTTGCTTTGAATTATTTTCTGCTAAGATCAAAACAATCAGTGAGTGGCTGGGCGCAGTGGCTCATGACTGTAATCCTAGTACTTTGGGAGGCCGAGGTGGGAGGATCACTTGAGGCCAGGAATTCAAGACCAGGCTGTTCAACATGGCGAGACCCTGTCCCTACAAAAACATAAGAAATTAACCAGGCTTGATGGTATTTATATGTAAGTATATAGATATAGATAAATAGATAACTTGACAAAGACTGGAAGACACATGAAAATATGTTGGGGCATTGGGGTTACAGAATAATTTTTTTCATTAAATTGTCAATTTTATGAAGTTATTCTTATGATACACGAAAATGGAGGAAAAAACAAAACAAGTATGTATATGAAATTGGGCAAAATACTCTCTTATCAGCCTCCTTTCCCTCATCTATATACTAAGAGGATAAAGAATCTCTTCCATTCCAGTCCGTTCCAGGTTATACAAAATGTGATTCTAAACTCTTAAAATGAGTCGTATGTGGATAGAGAATGAGGCAGAAAAAAAGACACAGGAGTTTTGATTATTTTAACATGTCCACAAAAATCAAGAAATAGGAATAATTGTTTTTGTTCCCACTGGGGGCTGTGATAAGTGAAGTTCTGTCTGTCTAGCTTACTTTCTCAATCCCTCCTCTGGGTCACTTGAAGATCCCCTCCCTGACTCCACATGACTATGAAGGGTAGGTCAATCAATGTCTTTTCCCGCCTTTGACTTTTAGTGGTCAGAAGACTAAACCAGAGCCAATCAGATTCTTCTCTGAAATTGATGCATGGACAGGTGGACAAAGAAGGTCCCTTTCTTCCAGGGCTGCCAAATCTTTCTGCCTGTGACTTGGGTGACCTTAGACAAATCATTTAACTTCTTTGAGCCTCAATTTTCTCACCTTAAATGAGGTTAATAATACAATCTATTTCATAGGCATTAAACATAAATAAAATTATATGATCAATTAATTCATTGCAAGGTGTTGGTCAATGACATCTTCAGACATCAAATCTCCCAGGGATATTTACATGTTTTAAAGGGGTCCATTATATAAAGCACAAAGATGGAAAGCACTAATCTATACTGTCAGGAATTAGGATAGTGGTTAACTTTGCAGGGGTGGGGGGCTTGTGATCAGAGGGAACATAAGGAAGCTTCTGCAAGGCATTGGTTGTGTTGGGTGTATTGTTGGTAAAGCTTCATTGTCCTGTATGCTTAAGATATGTGCCCTTTTCCATATGTATGGTATGATTTAATAACAAATCTTTAAAACTTAGAAATTTCTGCTTCCAAGAAGATAGAGTAGGCATACTTTTCCTTACTCCTCCTACTAAGTACAGTGAAAAACTGGACATTATATATGAAATAAACATAAGAAGACTTTGAAAGGAGGCACTTTCTTTGAAAGGAGGAGACTTTGAAGAAGATGGCACTTGGAAATATCAATAAGTGAAGACTAAAAAAGGCCTGACAAAAACTGCTCTTTTTGGCCAAAGGGCCAAGAAAGGAACAACACAAGAGAAGAGAAAACTTTTAGACAGAAACTGCTCTGCTCTGACTAAACACCACAGGAAGAAAAAAAGAAAAATGTAGCCCCATCCTCATTCATACCAGCCGAGGCCAAGTGGGGAGCCTAGAATTCCACTTGCCAGGCTATAGCAAAGTGCCCTAATCCACCTACTGGGATATCTTCAGAGAAGGCCAAATACGGAGCCAGTACTTTTATCCCTGCTGGGTAGTGATGAGGAAACCACATAGGCAACCTGTACTTCCACCCTGCATCCTTGCTGCTTGGGCAGTATCAGAAGAAGCATAGTAGAGAGTCAGAACTTTTACCATTGCTCTGCGGTATTGATGCCATCCACTCCCTGAGGTGTCAGTGGAGGCCTAGTGGGGAGCCAGAACTCCCACCCCACACAGCAATAATAAAGAACACCCCTCAAGATGTCAACAGAGGCTGAATAGACTTTCTATGCTGACCTGGCAGTAATGAGGGGACACCCCACCCCCTTCCCTTGCCAATGCAGTGTCCAAAAAGCCAGCTAAAACATCAGGTTTAAATAAGATACAGAGTCATAACATAATACCCAAAATGTCCAAGTTTCAATCAAAAACCACTCATTACACTAGAAACAAGGAAAATCTCAAACTGAATGAACAAAGATAATCTTTAGATGCCAACACTGAGATGAAACATGGGATAAAATTTTCTGACACAAATTTTAAAGCAGCCATCATAAAAATAATGCAATGAACAATTACAAGCACACTTGACACAAACAAAATATAGAATAAGTAAATAAATAAACAGCGCCTCAGGAACATGTAGGACTTTAACAAAAGATCTAGCATTGGTATTACTAAAGACGCAAAAGGAGAGGATAAAGAGGGTAGGGCTAAGAAAGTATTCAAAGAAATAATGCCTAAAACACCCTAAATTTGGCAAAAGACATAAACCTATAGATTCAAGAGGCTGAGTGAACTCCAAACAGAATAAACGAAAGAAATTCAAACCAAGAAACATATAATCAAACTTCTATAAACTAAGGACAAAGAAAAAATTATGAAGGCATCAAAAGAGAAATGACATGGCAGGAGAAAAACAACAGAATAACAGGATTTCACATTAGGAAACAGTAGAAGGAAGTGGCACAATAACTTTCAAGTACTAAAAGAAAAAAATTGCCAACCTGCATTTCTTTTTTTTCTTTTTTTTTTTTTGAGATGGAATCTCGCTCTGCCACCCAGGCTGGAGGGCAGTGGTGCAATCTCGGCTCACTGCAACCTCCGCCTCCTGGGTTCAAATGATTTTCCTGCCTCAGCCTCCCGAGTAGCTAGGACTACAGGCACCTGCCACCACACCTGGCTAATTTTTGTATTTTTAGTAGAGATGGGGTTTCACCATGTTGGCCAGGCTGGTCTCAAACTCCTGACCTC
>NW_012102132.1:2658235-2659893 GCF_000951045.1 Mandrillus leucophaeus
GCCTCCCAAAGTGCTGGGATTACAGGCGTGAGCCACCACGCCCAGCCTCAACCTGCATTTCTATCTCCAGTGAAAATATCCTTCAGGAATGAAGGGGAAATCAAGACATTCTCAAATATAGGGTACTAAGATAATTTGTTACCAACAGCTCTACTCTAAATAATGGCTAAAGGAAGTTCATTAAACAAAAAGGAAAAGATAAAAGAAGTAACCTTGGAGCATGAGAAAGGAAGAGAGAACATGATAAGCAAAAGATCTGGGTAAATACAATAGACTTTCCTTCTCCTCCTGGGTTTTATAAATCATATTTGACAGTTTAAGCAAAAAATATAACACTGATATAGTTTTAAAAGGCTCTGGAAGAAATCTTCAAGGCAATTATATAAATGGGGAAGAATAAATAGATATAAAGGTAAGATTTCTATCCTTCACTCAAACTGGCAAAGTGATGACCCAAGTAGACTGTGATAGATATGTATGTATAATGTAATTCCTAGAGAAACTAATAAAAATAAATAAAGAGATATACTAAAGAACACTGTAAATAAATCAATATGGAAGGCAGGAGAAAGAAAATAGAAAATGAAAAGGAGAAATAACAAACAGAAAACAAGAAATAAAGTAGCAAATATAATTATATTTAATGTAAATTGTGTAAATATACTACTTTGGCAGAGTGGATCAAAAAGCATGACCCAGCTATATACTGTCTATAAGAAACTCAGTTCAAATATAATGATAAAGGCAGATTGAAAGTAAAAGGATGGAAAAAGATATGTAATACAAGAATTAATCACGACAAAATAGGAATAGCTCTATTATATCAGATAAAGTAGACTGCAAAGAACAGAAAGTTACCACAGACAGAAAAAGACATTATATAGTGATAAATGGGTCAGTACACCAAAAGGACATAGCACTCCTAAATGTGTTTGCACTAAGTAACAGAGCAGCAAAGTATGTGAATCAAGATCTGATAGAGCTGAAAGTAGAGATACGCAAATTCACAATTAGAGACGTCAACATCCCTCTCTCAACAACTGATAGTACCACTAGCCAGAAAATCAGCAAGGATATAGAAAAGCTCAACAATATCATCAACTAACAGGATCTAATTAACATTTATAGAGTACTCTACTCAACAACAGCAGAATATACCTCAAGAATTTAGAAAAATGGGTCCTGGTAGTGGTTATAAGAAAAAAAAATTAGAAAAAGAAAAGCAAAATAAACCCAAAGCAAGCAGAAGGAGATGCATAATAAAGATAAGAGCAGAAATCAATGAAATTGAAAACAGCAAAACAACAGAGAAAATCAATGAAACACAGAGCTTGCTCTTTGAAATCATAAATAAAATTGACAAATCTCTATCAAGATTGACAAAGAAAGAAAGAAAGACAGAAAGAAAGAGAAAAGATATAAATTACCAATATCAGAAATGAAATAGGGGCTATCACTATAGACCCTGCAGACATCAAAAGGAAAGTAAGGGAATACTATGAACAACTCTACACATAAGTTTGACAACTTAGAGGAAATAGACCAATTAATCAAAAATAACAAACTAGGCCGGGCGCGGTGGCTCAAGCCTGTAATCCCAGCACTTTGGGAGGCCGAGACGGGTGGATCACGAGGTCAGGAGATCGAGACCATCCTGG
>NW_012102132.1:2661733-2664045 GCF_000951045.1 Mandrillus leucophaeus
TGGCATGTGCCTGTGGTCCCAGCTACACACGAGGCAGAGGCAAGAAAATCACCTGAACCTGGGAGATGGAGGTTGCAGTGAGCTGAGATTGCGCCACTGCACTCCAGCCTGGGCAACAGAGGGAGACTCTGTCTCAAAAAAACAAAAACAAACAAACAAACAGAAAGTAACAGGTGTTGGTAAGGATGTGGAGAAATTGGAACCCTTATACACTGTTGATGGGAATATAAAATGATACAATCACTGTGGAAAACAGCATGGCATTTTCTTTAAAAATTACAAATATAATTGTCATATGATTCAACAATTCCATTTCTGGGTATATACCCAGAAGAATTGAAAGCAGGGTCCTGAAGAGATATTTATATGCCCATGTTTATAGCAGCATTATTCACAAATGCTAAAATGTAGAAGCAATCCAAATGTCCATCAACAGATAGATGGGTAAGCAAAATGTGGTCTATCCATTACAATGGAATGTTATTTAGCCTTAAAAAGGAAGGAAATTCTGGCACATGCTACAACACAGACAAACCTTGAAGACATTATGCTAAGTGAAATAAACCAGTCATAAAAAGACAAATACTATATAATTCCATTTATATGAGGTACTTAGAATAGTCAAAATCATAGAAAAAGACAGATGGTAGCTGCCAGGGGCTGGGAGAGTGTTTAATAGGTATAGAGTTTCAGTTTTACATGATGAAAAGAATTATGGAGATGGAAGGTAATGATGGTTGCACAACATTGTGAATATATTTAATGCCACCGAACTGTACACTTAAAAATGGTTAAGCCCAGGTGCAGTGGCTCACGCCTGTAATCCCAACACTTTGGGAGGCTGAGGCAAGTAGATCACTTGAGTCCAAGAGTTTGAGACCAGCCTGGGCAACATGGCAAAACCCTGTCTCTACAAAAAAAATACAAAAATTAGCCAGGCGTGGTGGTGTGTGCCTGTGGTCCCAGCTCCTAGGTAGGCTGAGGTGGCAGGATAGCTTGAACCCAGGAGGTGGAGGTTGTATTGAGCTGTGATCATGCCACTGTACTCCAGCCTGGGTGACAGAGCAAGATCTTATCTCAGAAAAATAAAAGAAGGTTAAAATGATAAATTTTATGTATATTTAAACACGATAAAAATGAAAAAACATATATAGGACTTGTATGGTGAAAACTACAAAAATGTTGATGAAAGAAATAAAAGATTTAAATATCTGGAGAAATATACTATGTTCACAGATTAGAAGATTCAACATAGTAAAGACGTCAGTTGATATACAGGTTTTATGCAAATACTATCAAAATCCCAGCAAGAATTTGTACAGATATACACAAGATTATTCTAAAATTTATATGGAAAGGTAAAGAATTAGACTAGTGAAAACAATTTTTTTTTTTTTTTTTTGAGATGGAGTTTCGCTCTTGTTGCTCAGGCTGGAGTGCAATGGCGCAATCTCGGCTCACTGCATCCTCCACCTCCCGGGTTCAAGCGATTCTCCTGCCTCAGCCTCCCAAGAAGCTGGGATTACAGGCATGTGCCACCACCTCTGGCTAACTTTTTGTATTTAGTAGAGATGGGGTTCCACCATGTTGGCCAGGCTGGTCTCCAACTCCTGACCTCAGGTGATCCACCCACCTCAACCTCCCAAAGTGCTGGGATTACAGGCGTGAGCCGCCATGCCCAGCCTCAATAAAAACAAAATTTAAAGAGGAATAAAGTGGGAGGAATTACTATACCCAATTTCAAGACTTATCATATAGCTACAGTAATTAGGACTGTGTGTTATTGGTGGAGGGAAAGACACATAGATCAATAGAATAGGACACAGAACCCATAAATAGACCCACACAAGTATGGTGAAATGACCTTTGACAAAGGTGTGCAACAGCTAAATGGAGAAAATAAAGATTTTTCAACAAATGATGTTGGAGCAATTGGACATCCATAGGCAGAAAAATGAACCTTGACCTAAATCTTACTCTTTATGAACAATTAACTCAAGTGGATCACCAACTTAAATGTAATACACGAAACTAGAAAACCTTTAGAAAATAATATAGGTGAAAATTGTGGGGGGTTAGGCAGAGGCAAAGGGATCTTAGACTTAACATCAAAAGCACAAGCCATAAGTGAAAAATTGATAAGTTGGACCTCATCAAAATTTAAAAATTTTCCTCTGGGAAAGATTCTGCTAAGAAGATAAAAAGACAAGCTACAAACTGGGAGAAAATACTTGTAAACCAATTATCCAGCAAAGGACTGGTATAAGGAATCTGTAAAGAACTCTGAAAACTCAATAGTTAAAAAAAAAAAA
>NW_012102132.1:2666895-2668629 GCF_000951045.1 Mandrillus leucophaeus
AGGATGGTCTCGATCTCCTGACCTCGTGATCCACCCGTCTCGGCCTCCCAAAGTGCTGGGATTACAGGCTTGAGCCACCGCGCCCGGCCGAAAATATCTAAATTTTCTTAGTGAGTAAACATCCATGATCTCAGATGTGGTCATGGGATAATGGTTTCCCAATGACTCATAAAATACCTGTCTTGAGAAAATACCTCTAGCGTTACAAAATAGGGTTGCAAATCTAAAAAGACAAATTTCATTCAGGCAGGAGATTTTTCTGGGCATGCTATGTAACTCCTGTTGTGGTGGTCTGGTGGGAAGGTTGGTGGAAAAATGGGGGCTGGAGGGAAGGAGATGGACAGGAGAGACCCTTAGAGAGAGACTCTTGAAACCAGTATCTGTTGAGAGACTCTTGAAACTAGTATCTGTTGTTGGTATCTCTAAGAAGTTTAGGAAATACACCTTAAGATGAGAAGAAATTGTACTAAAATGTAGTCATTCAGATTCTAAAGAGGACTGTGTGAGGATGAAAAAATCCAGGGGAAATACATTTTAAAGACATGATCATAAAGAGAGTGGCATTCATGGATCATTGTGAGCCCCCTTCAAGATTATGTATTCAGAGGCAGAAGAGAGGGAGGAGGGGCTAGGAAGTGACTGGTATGGTTGGCGCTCATGGGCTTATTGTTGTCTACAGGTTCTGAATACTACCCTAGAAATGCTGACCACTCTTCATGGAATGGCTGAGACAGGAACACCTAGTGCCTGTGGTAGGCAGCTGACAGTCAACTGGTAAAATGATTTGGTCTTTAGAAGAGTATGGATATGTAGCCAGGTGCAGTGGCTCACACCTGTAATCCCAGCACGTTGGGAGGCCGAGGCGGGCTGATCTCTTGAGGCCAGGAGTTCGAGACTAGCCTGACCAACACGGCGAAACCACACCTCTACTAAAAATATAAAAATTAGCCAGGCATGGTGGCACACGCCTGTGATTCCAGCTACTCGGGAGGCAGAGGTTGCAGTGCAGTGAGCCAAGATGGTGCCACTGCGTTCCAGCCTGAAGCAAAAAGCAGGACTCCGTCTCAACAACAACAAAAAGAGTATGGATATGCAGCCGGCAACCAGGAAACTGAGGCAGAGTCTAGCCAAGAACCAATTAGGGGAAGTGCTGGTGCACACAAGGATGGGGAATGGCTTTTGTGGGCCCCTGAACCAGGGACAGTAGCCAGGTCATCTGGACTCCAGGCTGAAGCCAAAGGCTGAGCAAAGCTGGACTCAGGAACAAATGAAAGTGTGGTAGGCAGAATTCTAAGATGACTCCTGTGTTAGTCTGTTTTGTGTTGCTATAAAGGAATACCTGAGGCTGGGTAATTTACAAAGAAAAGAGATTTATTTTGGCTCACAGTTCTGCAGGCTGTATAAAAAGCACGGTGCCAGCATCTGCATCTGGTGAGGCCTCAGGAAGCTTCCACTCATGGCAGAAGGGGAAGAGGGAGCAGGTGTATCAAAAAGCAAGAAACAGAACAAGAGAAAGGGGAAGAGGTGCCAGACTCTCTAAACAACCAGCTCTCATGTGAACTCATAGCTTGAGAACTCACTCATTACTGTGCAGAGGGTATCAAGTCATTCATGAAGGATCCTGTCCCCATGACCCAAACATCTCCCACTAGGCCCCACCTCCAACACTAGGGGTCACTTTTTTTTTTTTTTTTGACACGGAGTCTCACTCTGTCACCTAGGCTGGAGTGCAGT
>NW_012102132.1:2671694-2673374 GCF_000951045.1 Mandrillus leucophaeus
GTTCAAGCATTTCTCCTGCCTCAGCCTCCCGAGTAGCTGGGATTACAGGTGTTTGGCCATCATTCCCGGCCAAATTTTTTTTTTTTTGTATTTTCAGTAGAGACAAGGTTTCACCATGTTGGCCAGGCTGGTCTCAAACTCCTGATCTCAGGTGATCAACCTGCCTTAGCCTCCCAAAGTGCTGGGATTACAGGCATGATAAAATGCTTAATTTAAAAAGAAATGGGCCTGGCATGGTGGCTCACACATGTAATCCCAGGAGGAACATTTGAGCCTAGGAGGTCGAGGCTGTAGTGAGCCATGATCGTGCCACTGCACTGCAGCCTGGGCAATGGAGCAAGACTCTGTCTCCAAAAGTGAAACAATAAAATAAAATAGTAGAGAATATTCTCTCTTCCTCAGCGCTGCCTACAGAGGTGGCAGCCATCTCCTCCTTGGCATCACAGCTGCCCTCAGACCCCTTGTGAAACTCAAGATTGTCAAAAAGAGAACTAAGAAGTTCATCCTATACCAGTCAGACTGATATGTCAAAATGAAGCCTAACTGGCAGAAACCCAGAGGTATTGACAATAGGGTTTGTAGAAGGTTTAAGGGCCAGATCTTGATGCCCAATGTTGGTTAGGGGAGCAACAAAAAAACAAAGCGCATGCTGCCCAGTGGTTTCCGGGAATTCCTGCTCCATGACATCGAGGAGCTGGAAGTGCTGGTGATGTGCAACAAATCTTACTGTGCTAAGATGGCTCACCGTGTTTCTTCCAAGAACTGCAAAGCCATCGTGGAAAGAGCAGCCCAGCTGGCCATCAGAGTCACCAACCTCAATGCCATACTGCGCAGCAAAGAAAATGAATAGGCAGCTCATGTGTGTGTTTTGTATTTAAAGAAAACCATAAAAACTGCCACAAAAAAAAAAAAAAAAAAAAATGTAGAGGGGGCCTGGCGTGGCGGTTCAATCCTGTAATCCCAGCACTTTGGGAGGCCGAGGCAGGCGGATCACCTGAGGTCAGGAGTTTGAGATCAGTCTGGCCAACATGGTGAAATCTCATCTCTACTAAAAAACACAAAAATTAGCCAGGTGTGGTTACGGCACCTGTAATCCCAGGTATTTAGGAGACTGAGGCAGGAGAATCGCTTGAACCTGGGAGGCGGATGTTGCAGTGAGCCATGATTGCACCACTGCACTCCAGCCTGGGCGACAGAGTGAGACTCCGTCTCAAAAAAGAAACTTTAAAAAAATAGTAAAGGGGCTCCTAAAGAGCAAAAAACCTATAAGACTAAGAGGAAAGGCATCTAATGGTGTGACTTCAGGCATGGTGACAAGTCACTAGAAGAGGGAGAGAGATATACCCTTTGCCGCTTTCAAAGTCAATCCTGGCACCTAATAGAGAGAGATGTTAGTATTTACCTATGATTGATTTAAGGAAGATTCTTCCTCTATTACCCTCTGTAAAATTTGCAGTCATCATTGATAAAGACAAGACAAGAGTTTGACTCTTAGCCTCAAACATAAAGGACTTCAAAATCTTATTTGGTGCACTATTTGTGTGTTTATGTAATTTAACTGTAAGTGACATAAATATTTTAAAAAATTATCACAATTTTGATCTGCACCAGAAAGGAATTTGCAGCTGAAAATAATCTGTTCCTATTCAGGTAAATTTTGAAAATATCTAAATTTTCTTT
>NW_012102132.1:2677591-2680179 GCF_000951045.1 Mandrillus leucophaeus
CCAGAGTGAGACCCCGTCTCAAAAACAAACAAAAAAAATCTCTGAAAGGTTACAGTCACTGGCTATTCGGGGAAGACGGGGACTGGGCAGATGGGGCAGGCCTTAGAGATGTTTCACTGTATATCTGGTTATACTCTTTATGTATGGATCATTTTGAACTGTCAGTTAAATACAATGTTAAATGTATGTATTTTAAAATTAAAACATTTTAAAAGAGGTTTTGTCCCAATAGAGTTAGGGAGCCACATGATCTTTGTAGCATTACCTTCTCAGTTTTTGTTCTGTTTTGGTTTGGTTTGTTTGCTGTGTGAGACCAGGATGTCAGCATGGGAAAGAGGCCCTTTCTCCCCTCACCGCCCACCTCCATTTGGATTTTGCAGCCTGAGCACTGTCCTCTAATGGAGCCACCACTTACCTTTCCCACTCCAGCTCCCTAGGGAGAACTGAAGGGCTGCTTTCCCAGAAGCCACGAAGGCTCTCCAGCTGCACCCCCAGAGCCACTGCTGGCAGCTGAGATTCCCCTGGGAGGTGAGAATCTGTGAGTCTTCCTAACCACCAGGCCCCAACCATCTGGGAACACTTGAGTTCAAATAACCCAACCAGTCCTGTTCTGCAGGTCTCGAGCCCCTCAAACAGGGCTAAGATCCATCTGGAATGTATCAGCGCTAGTATCGGTACTAGTTGTTGACACATGGAATCCATTCTGATGGGCTGGTGCCTGTCCTCTACCAGTTGTTAAGTATTTGGCTATCACTTCTGTCCTCTGTTGCCATGCCTTGCACTTCAACCCCTCCTACACTCCTCCCCTGGGCTTCCTCCCCTTGTCCTGACTTTCACAGCTGATTGCCTTTGGTATCAGACAGGGGCCCAGTAAGCAACAGATGGCACACCCAAATTGGGTAATTTGAGAAGGATGTAATAAGGGACTATTTAGGAAAGTGTGGGCAGGGTATAGGGAAGCCACTAGGGAAAGGGCAGTACCCCGGGGCAAGGGGAGGGACCAGTAATAGAGAGGGATGGGTGGAGAAAGCTCTGGTGTGAGCTGAGACCCCTGGCTAGTTGCTGGAGGCAGACAGTTCACTATTATTCATCAGTGAGAAAACCCGGGAAATTAAAAACCCCGATCTCCCTCTCTTTCCTCCCTTCCATCTCCTATAGGTATCCCATTTTCTGAACTCAACAGAGGTCACAGGAGCCCACTGAACCATTGTATCCATAGAGGTCAGCCTCCCAGGCACAGAACATGGTGGGGAGGGTGGAGAGTGGATCTGGAGGGGCAAATGAAATATATTTAGCACCCTTCCCACAATATTTTAGAAAAACTTTATCATGAAAAAAATTCACATATTTTAAAAACAGAATAGTATAATGAACTCAAAATACCCACCATCCAGCTTCAACAATGATTATTTGAGAGCCAATCATCTCTCTCTCTTTTTTTTTTTTTTCTTTTTTTTGACACGGAGTCTCACTCTGTCACCTAGGCTGGAGTGCAGTGGCACGATCTCAGCGCTCACTGCAACCTCTGCCTCCCGGATTCAAGCAATTCTCCTGCCTCAGTCTCCTGAGTAGCTGGGATTACAGGCGCCCACCACCACACATGGCTAATTTTTGTATTTTAAATAGAGATGGGGTTTTGCCATGTTGGTCAGGCTGGTCTCAAACTCCGAAACCAGGTGATCCTCCTGCCTTGGCCTCCAAAAGTGCTGGGATTATAGGCGTGAGCCACCGTGCCTGGCCTGGGAGTCACATTTCAATATGAGATGTGGAGGGGACAAATATACAAACTATATCAACCCTCATATTCCTGCCCCTTAGCACACACACTCTGTATCATTCCCTCCCTTTGAGTATGGGTAGGATCTGTGGATATGATGGGATAATTTTACAGTATCTATCAAAATTACAGGAGCATATGATCTTGATCTTTGACCCAGTAAGTTCACTTCTAGGAATTTACTCCACAGATATATTAGCAGACATGGGAAATTATTTATGCATAATGTTTTCCATTTGAACATTCACCTACCTATTCATTAATTCAATACCTGTATATTGTTAGTAATTTTAAAAGGTTGGAAACAACCTAAATATCGGTCAATAAGGATGATTAAATACATTACTGCATAATGGAATACCACATAGCTAGAACAAAATAAAGAACAAGGAAACTGTGTATGTATCAGTTTGGAAAGGTCTCCAATACCTTTTTAAGGGAAAAAAGCATGATGTGGAAGAGAGCATACATTGTATTAAAAGGAGGGGATTGGGGATGTATATTTATATTTGTTCATACCAGCATTAAAAAAATCTCTGGGCTGAGTGTGGTGGCTCATGCCTATAATCCCAGTACTTTGGGAGGCCGAGGCTGGTGGATTGCTTGAGTCCAGGGGTTCAAGACCAGCCTGGGCAATATGGTGAAACCCCATCTCTACTAAAAATACAAAAAAAAAAAAAAAATAGCCAGGTGTGGTGGTGTGCATTTGTAGCCCCAGCTACTCAGAAGGCTGAAGTGGGAGAATCACCTGAGCCAAGGAGTTTGAGGCTACAGTGAGCCAAGATCATGCCACTGTATTCCAGTCTGGGCA
>NW_012102132.1:2681144-2696255 GCF_000951045.1 Mandrillus leucophaeus
CCACCCGCCTCGGCCTCCCAAAGTGCTGGGATTACAGGCATGAGCCACTACACCCAGCCCAGATTATTTTCTAAAATGGCTATAATACTTCAATTTCCATATGCAGTGTGCAAGGATACTCTTTAATCTATATCTCTTCCCACTATAAGTATGATAGCTTTTATAGCTCTTTTTTTTTTTTTTTTTTGCCAGATTTTAAGTACAAAATGATGTCTCATTGCTTCAGTCTCTGGAGCCAGACTGTCTGGATTTAAACTCTGGTTCTGCCACAAACTGTGTACCTTGGACAAATTAACCTCTCAGCATCTCAGTTTCCTTATCTGTAAAATGGAGGTAATGATAATACTTGCCTCAGCATTGTTGTAAGGGTTAAGTGAGTTAACAGATGTAAATTGTTTAGGACAATGCCTGACTCCTTGGAGTGTTTATCATTATTTTTCTGTCTATTTTAACTTCCTTTCTTCTGAAGTCTAGAGCTCATACTATATCACATCAATTCCTCCATTACCAGTGCCTCAGCATCCTGTGTCCCCTGTTCTTTTACTACTCCCACCTTTGCAAAGGCCACTCTCCCCTCCTCTTAGCTTGGCTACTAGATGCAGTCATGCAGACAATGCCATTAGGAACGCAAGCCTTCTCTCCTCAGTTAGGTCCTGAGCACTAATCAGAAATCAATCTGTGTCCCTGAGTCCATTTCCGCTCACCTCCCTAAAGCAGGTATTCTAAACCGTCATCACATTTCCTGATTCCCCTACCCCATTAGCCTTTTGGCGAACAACCTAGAATCCCTTACCTATAAGCTGATAGGGATAGACTCAGCAGACTGATTTGTTCAACATGAATTTCAGTATGTAGAGTCTGAAAAGATAAAAAGCCCTTTTGCAGCCAGGGTTTGGGATGGGATTTGGGTTCAGTCAATTAGAGGCACTCATACATTACAGTGCATCATACATGACCTCACAGAGAAAAACAAAATTATTTCAAATTGCTTTAAAATACAGTGTTTTGACTACACAAATCAAGTGGAAGATACCATAAGGACAAAACACTCTAAAAAAAATCTTAACCTGCTATCAGTAGCCTTAGTAATACTAGTATTGCTATTTATACACATGGTATAAGGCAAATTCAGAAGTATGTTAATGTTGTCAGGGATCAGAGTTTTCCACACAATATTAAAAAGTTGCCAGTACAAAACTAAATAAATTAAGCATAAACCCTTTAATCGCACATTTGAATTGGAAATATCAGTATGAATTTATGATTCAGTTTTTTTAAAAAAAAATTGCATTTCTTAGCTTTCTACACTGAAAAGACGTAGATACAACAGTGACTCAGTGTCTAGTGAGCACACTAGTATCAAAATGTTGGCAAATAAATATCATTTTCCATCTAAAGGAAACAGAGCTTTTTGGAGAAATAGTTGATACTAGTCAAAGATGGAAAATGTACGAAATAAGTGAAGAAGCTACTAGTGACTACTGGGGTTGTGCCACAAGGACACAGATACCAACTTGTAAGTGCTCCTGCTGGTTTAAGATGAGATAATTTAAGCATCAAAATAAATAATTATTGCAACTGATTGATAAACATTATTTATTTATTTATTTATTTATTTTCTGAGACAAGAGTTTCAGTCTTGTTGCCCAGGCTGGAGCGCAATGGCGTGATCTCGGCTCACTGCAACCTCGGCCTCCCGATTTCAAGTGATTCTCCTGCCTCAGTCTCCCAAGTAGCTGGGATTATAGGCGCCTGTCACCACACCCAGCTAATTTTTGTATGTTTAGTACAGATGGGATTTCTTTTTTTTTTTTTTGAGACGGAGTCTCACTCTGTCACCCAGGCTGGAGTGCAGTGGCCGGATCTCAGCTCACTGCAAGCTCCGCCTCCCGGGTTTACGCCATTCTCCTGCCTCAGCCTCCCGAGTAGCTGGGACTACAGGCGCCCGCCACCTCGCCCGGCTAGTTTTTTGTATTTTCTAGTAGAGACGGGGTTTCACCGCGTTAGCCAGGATGGTCTCGATCTCCTGACCTCGTGATCCGCCCGTCTCCGCCTCCCAAAGTGCTGGGATTACAGGTTTGAGCCACCGCGCCCGGCCCAGATGGGGTTTCAACATGTTGGCCAGGCTGGTCTCGGACTCCTGACCTCGTGATTCACCTGCCTCGGCCTCCCAAAGTGTTGGGATTACAGGCGCGAGCCACCACACCCGGCCGATAAACATTAATTCTTTTAACTTCACGAGTTCCTAATGATTCTTTAATAATGAAACAAAAAGTCAGAAAGCTCATTGGTCATCACTGGAGGTTGCTAGAGCACCAATTTATTGTTCTGAAAATTGGTTTTTAAAAAAGAGTAAGAATCAAACATTCTGCCTTTTTCTAGGTAACTAAATAGTTGATAAAGAGCATTCTTTTAGAAGAATTCCAGTTGACAGGTGGAATAAATGATACAGTAAGAATATCGCCGTTTATCGCGTTCTAATAAAGACTATGCATTGACTATTATCAATGGCAGCTAAAACCATTAGGTAAAAGCTTAACAAGAACTTTATAATAGATGAATCAGGCTGATACCACCTGATCCCACTAATCAATTTTAGCATCCCTACAAGTGAGACAACACACATGATGTACCCCTTGATGTGATGGGATGGGAAGTACACAGCATCGCCTATTCAATATTTTTGCCTACAAAAAAAAAATTAACCTAATAAAGCCTCTATATCTAACTATCCATTCTCGGGAAACACAGGGAATAAAAAGAGAATGAGTTAAATGACACCCTACAGAAGCAATCGACCAAATCCAAAATGTAGGAAATTCTACAGGACAAATGATCTAGTTTTTTCCAATAAATCAGTGGTACCGGGTGGGGGTCTGGGTTACGTAACAAAAGAAACTTAAGAGCTAAAATAATCAAATACAGTATATGAACCTTGCTCTGATCCTAATGCAAACAAACTAAGTGAAAATGATATATTTGTGAGAATTGGGGAACTTTGGATACGGCATATGATGAGATTACATTAAAGAATTATTTTTTGGCCGGGTGTGGTGGCTCATGCCTGTAATCCCAGCACTTTGGGAGTCCAAGGCGGGCAGATCATGAGGTCGGGAGTTCAAGACAAGCCTGGCCAATATGGTGAAATCCCGTCTCTACTAAGAATACAAAAATTTACCAGGCATGGTGGCGCACGCCTGTAGTCCCAGCTACTCGGGAGGCTGAGGCAGAAGAATCACTTGAACCCTGGACACAGAGGTTGCAGTGAGCTGAGATTATGCCACTGCGCTCCAGCCTGGGTGACACAGCAAGACTTCATCCAAAAAAAAAAAAAGATTTATTTTTTATTTTTAAGGTGTAATAGTGGCATGGTATTTATATTATCTTAATGTCTTTATTAGGTAGAAACGTTTACTGAAACATTTATGGATGAAATGATATGGCCTGGGTTTTGTTTTAAAATACTTCAACAACAAAATTTTGAGGTGGTGGATGAATGAAACAAGACTTGCAAAATGTTAATTGTTGAAGCTGAGTGATGAATACATGGGGCTTATAATATTAATTTCATTTCTACTGTTGTATATGTTTAAATTTTTCCATAATAAAAAGGTTTTTAAGAATAAATATTCCTTAAAGACCAAGAAACTATCGCAGATTGAAGGAGACTAAGCAGACGATGACTAAATCCTATGTGGTATCCTGGGTCAGATCTGGAAAGAAAAAAGGGGAAAACCTAAATAAAGTCTGTAGTTTAGTTACAAGTATTATATCAATGTTAATTTCTTGTTTTGAAAAATGCACCATTGTTAAGTGAGATGTTAACATTAGAAGAACCTGGGTGAAGGGTATACAGGAATGATCTGTACTATCTTGGCATCTCTTCTGTAAATCTAAAATTATTAAAAAATAAAATGTTAAACATAAATAAATAAATACTCTTTAATCCTGACACATAACATGTTAAAGCGAATTTTTACCTTCAAAGAAAAATATTTCTGCCTCTATTATTGAGCTATAGGCTTTAAATAATTCTCAAAAGATGAGAACATTGGCATACTTGCACCACCTCCATGTTTCCCCCCCAGAATCTCCAGAATTATATGATAATTTTTATTTATACAATTAAAGTATATAACATTTATATGATATTCTCTTTCTTTAGCTTTTAATGGGCCCATTGATCGCTGTCATTATTTTTACTATTACATCTGTTTGTAGAAATTTATCAGACAATTATATCTCCAAGAAGAAAGGCTCTTGGGAACTATAAAGGCATCTGTTTGTGACATTATACTTGGATGACAGTCTGGCTTGGCACACATACTCTTTCCCTGAAGATTTGGTAAGCATTGCGCCTCCATCTTCTGATGTTGGATGCTATTATGGTGAGGTTGGAAGCCAGACAATTTTTTCCCAGTCACAAATGATGTGGTTTATTTGCAAGGATTCCCATAGGATTCTTTCTTAATGTCCAAAGTCCAGTAACTTCATCAGTATATGAACTGAACTTACTTCTTCTGTGGCGATTTTACCTGGGATAAGTTTGTTCTTTCAAGCTATAAATTCAAGTCTTATTACTAGAAGCACTCTTGAATGATATATTTGAACATTTTTGTTGATGCTGTGGTTCCATTTTATCTATTCTCTTATTCAGAAACACCAATCATGCATATGGTGGATAACCTTTGTTCTCTATATATGTCACTTTCTCTTCAATCCTTTTAAACTTTTAAAACTATTTATTATATTTTCATTCATTTTGCTCCCTTTTCTTCCTTCCATGCCCATAGCTGTTTTTTGAACAGTATCTGTTTTCTTTTTTGCTCTTCCTATTATGGCCTTCATTTCTCTTTTGTTTCTGTTTTCTCTATTTCTTTCTTGAGCTCTGTCAGCTCATTTTTTAATCTCCTTTATCTTATTTCTTTCTTGAGGTATTGTATCTCTGCTTAAGCCCATGCTTGATTCACAGATTTTCTTTTTATTACATTTTTTTGCATATCTTTGGTCATGATTTTAATTTTTTTTCCCATGGCAAACTATTTCTGGTGTGTGCTTTTTGGTTCTGTCTTGGCCATGTTCCTTTATTCTTGAGGATATTTTTGTATAGTTCCTATATTGCCTTCTTTTTATTATTACTAATATTTCAATGATGATTGATTTTGCTAGACCAGCTCTGTAGAAAGCAGAAGGGACAGTGCTGAGTTCTAAGCAACAAAACATTTCCTTGGTTCAGAGTTCCTCGGAGCCTCTCAAGGTACAAGATAGTGTGTGAGAGTTATTGGTCTAGTCTTTTCTTCTCCCCAACCAATAATGGTAGACATGTGCCAGTCTGGTCATCAATCTCAGTGTCCTTCCCACCCTACCACAGCAACAGATTGCTTCATGCAAAGATGGCTTATCATCAATTCCTGGCCTGGCACCACTTCAGCTACCACTTCTGCAGCCAGCCTGTGTACCTGTATCATGCTGGGGCAAGTCAGGTGTTAGTGATTTTGTCCACAATGGTGTGCCACATACCCTAGGGGACTCTACCCTACTACATGTGTCTGGCATCAGAAGAGCCAGGGACTCTTTCCTGACCCCCATTTTTCCTCATTGCACTAACCAGCTCTTCCATACGCATTGTAATTTTAGGTGATAGCTGCCTCTTACTCTCCTACTCTCACTGAAGATGTGAAGGTGTGGTTTCTGTTCCTGTTTCTTTCTTTCTTTCTTTTCTTTTTCTTTTTTTCTTTTCTTTTTTTTTTTTTTTTTTGAGACAGGGTCTCACTCTGTTGCCCAGGCCAGAGTGCAGTGGCATGATCTTGGCTCACTGCAACCTCCGCCTCCCAGCTTCGAGTGATTCTCATGCCTCAGCCTCCCAAGTAGCTGGGTCTACAGGCACGCGCCATCACACCCTGGTAATTTTTGTATTTTTAGTAGAGATGGGATTTCACCATGTTGGCCAGGCTGGTCTCAAACTCCTGACTTCAGGAGATCCTCTCGCCTTGGCCTCTCAAAGTGCTGGAATTACAGGCATGAACTACTGCACCTAGCCTCTATTTCTATTTCTCATTCTCCTTGTTTTATCTGGTTGTTTACAGAGAGGAGAACACAAAGATGATAATTAAGAATATATTCTCAGAAGGAAGGCAGGCCTGTGTTTGAATCCAGGCTCTGCTATTCATTAACTATGTAATCTTAGACAAGTTATGAAACCACTTTAGTTCTCAGTAATGGGATAATAATACTTACCCCAAATTGTTGCCAAGAGGATTAAAGGATATAAACTTCACTTCTAGGTTCTGTACCAGTCACATAACAAGCTTTCACCGAATGTTAGTTTTTAAAAGTTATTATTAGTATGATAACTATTAAAAAAACTAAATTTGTAACTAAATATCTTTGAGAAAAGAAAGCTCCAGGTCCAGATAGTTCCAAAATTCTACCAAACGTTTAAAGAATAAATAATGCTAATTCTGCAAATCTCTTCCAGAAAGTAGAAGAGAATACTTCCCAACTTATTTTATGAAGGCAGTATTACCATGATGCCAACACCAGATATAGATATTACAAGAAAATAAAATGACATATTAAGATCCCTTTTGACCATAGATACAAACATTAGTAAATCAAATCAGCAATATATAAAGAGAATAATATCCTGTAACCAAGTGGGGTTTATCCTATGAATTAAAGGCTCATACAATATGCAAAAATCAATGCAATCCATCATATCAACAAGTTAATAAAGAAGAACCATATGATCACATCAAATGATGCAGAAACAGTGTTTGTCAAAAGTTAACATCCATTCATGAGAAAACAAAAACTCTCAGCAAACTAAGAATGGAAAGAAACTTTTTCAACCTAATGAAAGGCATCTGTTTAAAAATCTACAGCAAACATCATTGTTAATAGTGAAAGATGGAATACTTTGCTTCTAAGATTGGGAAGAAGGCAAGGAAATACACACTCACTACTCCTATTCAGTTTCATACTGGAAGTCCTAGCCAGTGCAATAAGGCAAGAAAAATAAATAAAATGTGTACATATTGAAAAAGAAGAAATAAAACTGTCTTTATTCACAGGTAAGATAATCATCTATAAAGAAAAGTCAAAGAAATCCACACATACAAAATTCTAGAACTAATAAGGAAGTTCAGCAAGGTTGCAGGATATAAGGTCAACATACAATATTTCTGTACACTAATAATTTGGCAATCAAGTTTCTGTATAATAACAATTTGGAAACAAACTTTTAAAATGCAATTTACATAGCTCCAAAAAATGAAATATCTAGGCATAAATCTAACATAAATCTGAAAGTTTAATGACATTGATCTTAGCAATGATTTCTTGGATATGACACCAAAAGCACAGGCAGAAAAACCAAAAATAGACAAGTTAGGGCTATATCAGGGCTAATAAGACAAGTTAGGGCTAAAAAGCTTCTGCACAAAAAAGGAAATAATCAACAGAGTGAAAAGGCAACCAATGGAATGGGAGAAAATACTTTCAAACCATATATCTGATAAGAGGTTTGTCCAAAATATTAACAACTCAATAGAAAAAAAAAAATCCGATTTTTAAATGTGCGAAAGACTTGAACAGGCATTTCTCAAAAGAAGGCATACAAATGGCCAACAGGTCTATGAAAAGCTGCCCAACATCTCTAATCATGCAAATGAAAATCACAAACGAGGCATCACTTCACACTTGTTAGAGTGGCCATGATTTAAAACAAACAAACAAAATAACAAGTGTTGGTGAAGAAGTGGAGAAATTGGAACCCTTGTGCACTGTTGGTGGGAGTATAAAATGGTGCAACTGCTATGGAAAACAGTATGGAGGTTTCTCAAAAAATTAAAAATAGAACTAATATACAATCTAGCAATCCTACTTCTGGGTATTATCCAAAAGATTGAAATCAGGATCTTGAAGAGATGTTTGCACTCCTGTGTTCATTGCAGCATTATTCACAGTAGCCAAGAGGTGGAAACTGTTGTGGGTGCATGGCAACATATTCAAGCTTATGTACATGACATTTGAGGTAGCGGCATGGAAAAATACTGAGGCACTGTGTGTATGTTGTTTGTGCATGGGAATGTAACTCCTTGACCCTGAAAACAGGACAAGGAGTGGAGTAAGTGATAAGGAATGCTGAAAACAGCCTCCTAAGAATGCGGTTTGAGTGCTTTTACAAGGCCATAGGTATCTAATGACCAGACCTCAAAAGGCCCTCTAGTGGATGTTCGTAGTTTAACAACCCCTTTCAATAAATACTTGGCGGACAGATTCTGGGGTGACTCTCTCAGAAGAGTGGTCCCTCTCCCCGCTCAGCTGGAAGTGTCTGAGAACTCATTCTTGGTGTTCACTGCAAGCTATAAGCTCTGCAGAAATAACCTAAATGTCCATCAACACATGAATGGATACAGAAAATGTGGTACAGTATATATGCCCTTGACGGAATATTATTCATCCCTAAAAGGGAAGGAAATCTTGTCACATGCCACAACATGGATGAACCTGGAGGACATTATGCTAAACGGAATAATCCATTCACAAGAAGGACAAATACCACATGATTCCACCTATATGAAGTATCTAAAGAAGTCAAACTCATTGAAACAGAAAGTAGAATGGTAGCTGCCAAGGAGTGAGGGTAGTGGGAAGCTGGAGAGTTGCCATTCAGTTAGTATAACTTTTCATTCATGCAAGATTAAAAAGTCCTAGAGATCTACTGTATAGCATTGTGCTTATAGTTAACAATACTGTATTGCACACTTAAAAAATTGTTAAGAGAGTAGATCTTGGATTATGTGGGGTTTTTTTTTTCTACAATTTTTTTTTAAGCTGAGGCTAAGTCTGAAGCCATTAACAGCTAAAGGCTAATAGCTAACTTAACTCCTGGCGGTTGAATGGTAAATTCTTTCTTAAAGATCAAGCAGCACACCTCCATGGCTACTGAACCTTGTGCTGCTCAACATTTTCAATAGCAGTGAATGAGATGAAGGCACAGAATGATAGACTCTGGCATATCTGCAGCTGACTCACAATATAAAGATAGGCTTTTGGTATGGTTTGGATGTTTTGTCCCCTCCAAATCTCGTGTTGAAACGTGACCTCCAATGTTGGAGGTGGGCCTGGTTGGGGGTGTTTGGGGCATGGGAGTGGATCCCTCATGAATGTCTTGGTGCTGTCCCCACAATAACGAGTGAGTTCTCACTCTGTTAGTTCACATGAGATCTGGCTGTTTAAAAGAGCCTGGGACCTTGTCCCTCTCTCTCTCTCTCTTGCCATGTGACACACTGGATGCCCTTTGCCTTCTGCCATTATTGTAAGCTTCCTGAGGCCCTCACCAGAAGCAGATGCTAGCACTATGCTTCGTGTATAGTCTGCAGAACCATGAGCCAAATAAACCTCTTTTCTTTTTAAGTTACCCTGTCTCAGATATTCCTTTATAGCAACACAAATGGACCAACACATCCTTATTATAGACAACTAAATCAAGTTTGAAAACTTTCTTGATGGCTGGGACAGAGCTGGAGTGAATTCAACACGATGAAATCCCATGAAGATTAATGAAAGATCTTCCATTTAGGTTTGTGATAACCAATTATATAAGTACTAATGGTGAAAATTTTTTCCGTCTATATGCCAGGATCTGAAAGTTTTATTTGACTACAAGACTAAAAATGATGCAAGAATATGTGCTATGGCTACTTAAAGAGCAAACGAAGACTGGCCACATTAATAAAAGTATTGTGTCTAGACCAGGGAAGTGATTTTCTGTCTGAAGCAGGATGTTCCCTTCTGGGCATCACTATTTAAGAAGGACACTGACAATTTGGATACCATTCAGAAAAGGGTAACCAGGTTCTTGGAAGGTCAACAACAGATGAAGAAATAGGGTCCACTTGCTATGTTATCATAGCACCCTATAGTTTTCCTGTGAAGAATTTATATAACATTGTAAAATAAATAATGTTTTAGTTGTACAAATGTTTTCAAATTTAACTTTTTATTTTGAGATTATTATAGATTCACAGGAAGTTGCCAAGACGGCACAGAGAGGTCTCATGAACCCTTTACCTAGTTTACCCTAATGATGATATATCTTATATATTTATAGCAAAATATCCAAACCAGAAAGGAAATTGACATTGGCACAATGTTTGTGTATAGTTCCGTGCCATTTTGTCACAAATAGAGATTTGTGTAACTACTACCACTGGTTTTATTGGTCTTTTTAAAGAACCAATTCATTGTTTCATTGATTTTCTCTGTTTTTCTTTTTGATTTTCAGCTTCATTGCTCTCTGCTCTTGTCTTTATTCTCTCCTTCCTTCTGCTTGCTTTGGGTTTATTTTGCTCTTGTTTTTCTAGGTTCTTGAAGTTGTAGCTTAAATTATTTATTTGAGACTTTTCCTCTTTTCTAATATAAGCATTTAATGCTTTAAATTTCCCCCTCAGCACTGCTGTGTACCACAAATTTGTATAGGATGCATTTTCATTTTCACTTAGTTCAGTGTATTTTTTAATTTCACTTGTGACTTCCCCTTTGACACATGGATTATGTTGTTTAATTTTCTAGTGTTTGGAGATTTTCCTGTTATCTTTCTACTACTGATTTCTAGTTAGTTTACGTTGTGGTCAGAGAACACACTGTATGATTTCAATTCTTTTACATTTGTTAAGGTTTGTTTTACGGCCCAGGATTTGGCCAATCTTGGTATATATTCCATGGGCACTTGAAAAGTATGTGTATTCTGCTTGTTGGATGGAGTGTTCTATAAATATTGATTCCATTCTGTTGGTTGATGTTGGTGTTTTGTTCTTCTGTATCCTTGCTGATTTTCTGTCTAGCTGTTTATTAAATGTTGAGAGAAGAGCTCAACATTTAATTATAGTTGTCTCCAGCTATAATTGTGGATTTGTTTGTTTTTCCTTTCAGTTCTGTCAGTTTTTGATTCACGTATTTAGCTGCTCTGTTATTTGGTGCATATACACATAAGAATCTATGTCTTCTTGGTGTATTGAAACTATTATCATTTGTAATGTCAGTCTATGTCCCCAGCAATTTTCTTTTCTCTGCAGTCTACTTTATCTGATATTAATATAGTCATTCTTGATTTCTTTTGATTAATGTTTGAATTATACAGCTTTCCTGTGTTTTATTTTCAATATACCTATCTCATTATATTTGAATAGTGTTTCTTATAGATAATATATATTTGGACCATTTTATTAATGCCCTCTGCCAATCTCTGTCTTGGAGTTGCTGTATTTAGGTCATTTTAATTTAATATAATTATTGATATGTAGAAGTTTGTCTGCATTTTATTTTTTGTTTTCTGTTTATTCTTTGCTTTCCATTTCTGTTTTCTTTTTCCTGCCTTCCTATGGGTTACTTGAATATTTTTTAGAATTCCATTTTGATTTATGTATAGTATTATTAAGTGTATCTCCTTATATAGTTTTCTTATTGGCTCTTCTAGGTAAAGCATTATATATATATTATGTACATAATGTATATACAGTCATGTGCCACATAACAACATTTTAGTCAATGATGGACTGCATATACAATGGCAGCCCCGTAAGATTATAATGGACCTGAAAAATTCCTATCACCTAGTGTCATTGTAGCTGTCCTAATGTCTTAGCACAATGCACGTGTTTGTGGTGATGCTGGTATAAACAAACCTACTGCTCTGCCAGTCATGTGAAAGTATAGCACATACCATTATGTGTAGTACATAATACTCAATAATGATAATAAACAACTATGTTACTGGTTCATATATTCACTATTTTTTTCATTATATCAAAGTGTACTCCTTCTACTTACATAAAAAAAAGTTAACTGTACAACATCCTCAGGCAGGTCTTTCAGGAAGTATTCCAGAAGAAGGCATTGTTATCATAGGAGATGACAGCTGCATGCATGTTTTTGACCTTGAAGACCTTCCAGTGGGACAAGATGTGGAAGTGGAAGACAGTGATATTGATGATCCTGACCCTGTGTAGGCCTAGGCTAATGTGTGCGCTTGAATCTTAGTTTTTAACAAAAGAGTTTAAAAAAAAAAGAAAAATTTTAAAAATAGAAAAAGTTTATAGAATAAGAACATAAAGAAAATATTTTGTACAGCTGTATAAAGTGTTTGTGTTTTAAGCTAAGTATTATTACAAAAGAGCCAAAAAGGCCAGGTGTGGCTCACACCTGTAATCTCAACACTTTGGGAGGCTGAAGCGGGCAGATCACTTGAGGTCAGGGGTTCGAGACCAGGCTGGTCAACATGGCAAAATCCCATCTCTGCTAAAAATACAAAAATTAGCCAAGATTGCGCCATTGCACTCCAGCCTGGGCAACAGTGGAAGACTCTGTCTCCAAAAAAAAAAAGGGTTAAAAGTTTAAAAATGTATAAAGTAAAAAATTTACAGTAAGCTGAGGTTAATTGATTATTAAAGAAAGAAACTATTTTTTATAAATGTAGTGTAGCCTAAGTGTGCAGCGTTTATAAAGTCTATAGTGGTATACAGTAATGTCCTAGGCCTTCACATTCACTCACCACATGCTCACTGACTCAGTCAAAGCAACTTCCAGGCCTGTAAGCTCCATTCATAAGTACTCTATACATGTGTAGCTTTTTTTTTTTTATGTTTTATACCATATTTTTACTGTACCTTTTCTATGTTTAGAGATAAACAAATACTTACCATTGTGTTACAGTTGCCTACAGTATTCAGTACAGTCACATGCTGCACAGGTTTATAGCCTAGGAGCAATAGGCTATACCATGTAGCCTAGGTGTGTACTAGGCAATACCATCTAGATTTGTGTAACTACACTCTACAGTGTTCACACAATGACAAAATCACCTAACAATGCATTTCTCAGAATGTATCCACATCATTAAGGAATGCATCACTATACATAACTTACCACAGTCTATTGATGTCATCATTTCACTAGTTTGCGTGTAGAAACTTTATCTCCCCTTGCATCCCTTTACCCTCCCCAATTTATAATTGTCTTAACTATCTCCTCTACATACATTTAGAATCATGTAAGACGGATTTATAATTTTTGCTTCAACCATCAAAGATAGTTTATAAAACTCAAGAGAAGGAGGATCTATTGTATTTATCTATATTTTTGCTTTTCTCTTTGTTCTTTCTTCCTTCCTGATATCCCAAGATTCCTTCTTTTATCACAAGAGTTCTTTTGTGTTAGAGAACTTCCTTTACCCAATCTATAGGATTGGTCTACTGGTGATATACTCTCTTAGTTTTCCTTCGTCTGTGAATGTTTTCTTTTTCCTCTTCATTCCTAAAGTATATTTTCATTGCTTATAGAATTCAGGGTTGACAGTTCTTTTCCCTCAGCACTTGAAAATGGTGTGTCACTTTTTTCTGGTCTCCATGGTTTCTGATGAAAAACTCAGTCATTTAAATTGTTTTTCCCCTACAGATAATATATCATTTCTTTCTAACTGTTTTCAAGAATTTTTCTTTGTCTCTAGTTCTCAGAAGTTTGACTACAGTGTGTATTTCTTTTGATTTATCCTGTTTGAGTTTCACTCAGCTTTTGAATCTGTAGATTTATGTCTTTTGCCAAATTTGGGAAGTTTTCAGCCTCACATTTTTCCTCTCTCCTTTTGGGAACCTGATGACAAGATATTTGGTTATAGTCCTATGTGTCCCTGAGGCTCTATTCTTTCATTGTTCATCTCATTTTCTCTCTGTTGTTCAGAGTTTGTAATTTCTATTTTGTATTTTCCAGGTAATCGATTCTTTCTTCTGCCCTTTTCATTCTGCTATGAGCCCATTCAATTGTGTTTTTTAAATTTCAGTTTGTATTTTTCACTTATAAAATATCCATTTAGTTATTCTTCATATCTTGTATTTCTTTGCTGAGACTTTCTATTTTTTCATTTGTTTCAAGTATGTTCGTAATTACTTTTTGAAGCATGTTTATGATAGCTGTTTTAAAATCCTTGTCAGATCATTCTAACATCTTTGTCATCTCAGTGGTGGCATCTATTGTTTATCTTTCTCAAGTTGAGATCTTCCTGGTCCTTGGTGATTTTTCTATTGAAATCTTATGTTATGAGGCTTAGAATTTTATTTAAATGGTGTGTTTTTAACAGGCCTCTTCTGGTACCATGTCACCTCATTACTACCATATGGGCATAGACACCCACATTCTCTACTCAGTGTATGTGGACATTGGAAAAGCAGCAAGGAGGGACCTTGTTACTGCTGGGGTAGGGATGTGAGGTGAGGCTCCCCATCCAGCCTCTAATGATACTATCCTGGCTGGGAGCAGGAAGGGGACCTCATTACTGCTCCTCTCAATTGCTTCTGTTAACACTAGTAAGGGTAGCCTCTTTACTGCTGAGCAGTGGTTGAAGTCCTGACTCTCCAGTGAGCTTCCTCTGATACCAACCCAGCAATGAAGGGGAGGGGCCCCTCCATTGCTTGTGGGTGATGGTGGGCATCCAGGCTCTCCAAGTAGTTTCTACTGACACCAGAGGGGTGGCCTATCTTCCCATCCACTGAGGATAAAGGTCCTGGCTCCCCACTTGGCCGTCTCTGACACTCCACGATGGAGATTCAGAACCCCTCATTACAGCCTGGTAAAGGTTGGCATTTCTGAGTTACCAGCTTCTCCATTACCCAGAGTGGGATATATGAGGCAAAAAGAAAACCTGAGCGCTTACCACCATGTCATTTCTCAAGTCCCAAGGTCCCTAGCCAGTCTGCCTTCTCTCCACCTTTCAGAGTCTTCTTTTGTTCATCCTAACATATAATATCCAGGGGTTTTAGCTGTACTTGGTGGAAGGGATACGGGTATATACTATCTTTCCAGAAGCAAAAGTCAATACATACTGATTGTTTATCTACTTAGATAATGAGGCTCTGTGTTGACAAAGATCATTTCTATCTTGCTCATTGCTGTACCCTCAGCTCTTAACTTAGTGTCTGGTATGTAATTGATGGTCTACAAATATTTGAAAAACAAATAAGCATTTAACCAAAACAAGACAAAACTTAGAGAAGACCAGTTACTTTTGAATATCTAAGGAGGTTTTTTTTGTTTTGTTTTGTTTTGTTTTGTTTT
>NW_012102132.1:2697170-2733489 GCF_000951045.1 Mandrillus leucophaeus
AGGAAAGGAAAGGAAAGTCTATTACAGTATTACACTGGTGTTCAAAGCAAGTGTGCCTTCTCAGAAAAACAATTAGATCCTTAACCTTGAATATGAAATGAAACTTCTTGTCTTAGCTTGGATTCTCCTAGAAGCAGACCACAAGACAAAAATATGAGCACAAATTTGGGGAGTACGGAGGGGGATGCTCTCAGAAAATACCAGTATGAGAGTGGGAAAATGAGACAAGAAAGAGAAGGGAAGCTTAAAAGGGTGAGTTATGAAACATGTTACAGTTACGGACAACCGAGGCACCATCCCACTGGAGAGCTCTGGAAGAAAGTGTAGACTGCACTTTGGGGTTTAGTCATACATCTCACACACACACACACACACACACACACACACACACACACACACACGGTGTTTATCCTAAACTCCTCTCCATCTTTGGCTGAGGGCTGCTGCCAGGAGTGTTCACTCCCTGGCACTTCCTGCCTGCCCTGCCCGCAGCTGAGAGCCAGTGCACAGGCAGACTCACAGGTGCTTGCAGTTGGAGGCCTTAGTCTTGTACTGGAAGAGTGAGTGCCAAGGGAATGTGCGTAGGTCGAGGTCAATGTCTGTCACATCTTTGAGGTTTTCTTTTTTTTTGAGATGGAATCTCACTCTGTTGTCCAGGCTGGAATGCAGTGGTGTGATCTCAGCTCACTGCACCCTCCACCTCCCGGGTTCAAGCAATTCTCCCGCCTCAGCCTCGCGAGTAGCTAGGACTACAGGCGCCCACCGTGATGCCCAACTAATTTTTGCATTTTTCGTAAAGATGGAGCTTCACCATGTTGTCCAGGCTGGTCTCAAACTCCTGGGCTCAAACCATCTGCCTGCCTTGGCCTCCCAAAGTGCTGGGATTACAGGTGTGAGCCACCGTGCCTGGCTTCTCTGAATTCTAAACATGTCTTTTCTACTTTCTTCTGGGCTCCAGTGTAGTTAAATATATAACCCTGCTGGTAAATTATTTTTGAAGATACTGAAACCAGCTGTTTTTTTACTTCTTCTTTTTTTTTTTTAAGTCCAGAAGACCCCTGAGAATGACCAAGTGGGCTGCAGTAAGATGGGGCATGCTGGGAAGTATGGCACCTCAAAGCACCCTCCCCTCGGCCTCCGAAATAACACGGATGCTAGTGAGACAGGCAAAGCTGCAGGTACATGGGTCACAGACCTAGCTTCTGAGCTGAGAGCAGTCTGATATAGCAGACAGCCCATGGCATCTGACACTTATGGCAAAGGCAGCTGATCGTGGGACATAGGCAGCATTAGGAAAGCCAAAGATGGATGAACAGAATTCTCTAAAGGTGCTCAGAGCATCTGATGGAAATCCAGGCTTAAGCAATGCTTAGAGAGCCAAGAGGACAGACAGGCAATGGATGACAAAGTCATCTGTCTCCAGTAGTTGGAGCCAATCACCAGGAAGGAGTTTTGGCAGGTCTCTGGATTATGGAAAGGAGCCTGCCAAGACTAAGTCCGGACCCCCAGCCTTAGAGGGTGTTAGGAGGCAGACAGGGGCCTGAGGCATGGCCTTAAATACAAGGAACAAATCCAAGACCAAGGGAGGGTCAAGAGTAGAACTGTAGCTAAGAACATGTAGAACTGTAGCGTCCAGTTAGGGAAACAAAAACCGTAAGGTCAAGACAATATAAGCAGCAAGGATGCCCTGTTTCCGGGTCCCAGCATATGGGGCTAGCACTCCTGAGATAGTCCAGCTAAGGCCAGAATTTGTCCTAGAGCTGAGAGAAGGCTGCACCAACAGATGGACATCAAGTGGCCCTAGCAGTAGGAGATGAAGTTTTTTGAGACCACGGTCAGGCAAGGCCTGGCTCTCTACTGTGATGTTTGCAGCCAGGTGGTCAGGGGTTCTTGCCAACCAACCCACTCATCCATCCCAATGCCTTCATGGCCTTACACATCCCCTCATCCTTTTGCCCCACTGACGGCCACCCTAGGCCTTTGGAGCACTTGAAAAACAGTGATTATGATCCTGTCCACTGGCCTTGAAATTGGCTGACTTCTGGGATGGAAAACATGGCAGCCAATCATTCCTGTGACAACATCCAGAGCCTCCGCCCTCTGTAATTCACAGGGGTAGAATCTGCAGGTCATTCGAAAGGGCCTCTGTTTTTTGTTTTATTTATTTATTTAGAGACAGAGTCTCACTGTGTCCTGAAGTGCCGTGGCGCGATCTCGGCTCACTGCAACCTCTGCCTCCCAGGTTCAAGCGATTCTCCTGCCTCAGCCTCCCGAGTAGCTGGGACCACAGGCACCTACCACCATGCCCAGCTAATTTTTATGTTTTTAGTAGAGATGGGGTTTCACCATGTTGGTCAGGCTGGGGCCTCTGTTTTTTAATATTTAAGATCATCTCTCCCCAAATTCCTAAGCTTACATGGTGTTAATGGCCCCTTCTCCCCCTTTCCCTTCAGATGGCACTGTACATATCTATTTTGGTCGGTTTCCTGTTAAAAGTGCTTCCTTTTCTCTTTCTACTTACTCATCTTTTCCCCTCTGCTTGTTTATTTGCTGGGGTTTTTACTTTTTTTTTTTTTTTTTTACCCTGAGTTTGACCTCAGCCTGCTGTCCCCATCCCCCATGCCCACACTCTTAACCCACAACAAGATTGGGAGCTTTTCATTTATACTAAACACATCACCAGCTCTTTATTCCTTGTGGCCCTTTCCTTACCCTGATTTCCTTTTCCTTTTGTTTCGGTTTTAATCCTTCATTACCCAGCTTTTCCTGGCATAGGTCCAAGACCAAACTGCATATTTTTCTAAGCTTTCTCTCTTTTAGTTCTTCTTTCCTTTCTCTCCTCCGCCCCTGGCTTCCTGAAAGTCTGCCTCGGGATCCATATTATGTCTTTGTTTTCACCAATAACACATACTTCATTTACTGTTTTGAATAAACGGTGCTTTTCAGCTACTGAAGCACTTGCTCCTTCTTTGAAAACACTATTAGAAGAATCAGATAAACCTCACTGATATTTTGATTGAAATATTTCTGCATTCTCGTTTCAGAATTCCAAGTATGTGGCAACATGCGTGTTTGGAGCCAGACTTCTGAGAAGATGCCCTCAATCACCCACAGCCTCTTTACGAGTTTTCCCCTCCAATGTGACTTCAGTTATTAAGATGTCCCAAGTGATTAGACTCACCAGCAGCCTCCTAAATACTCAGCCAAGGAAACCTGATATGCTTGGGAGAGGCTATTCGGGGGAGAATACTTGGCAGTGGTAAAAGAAGCCTTATGTCTGCAGAACTTTATTCACTTCTCAGAAGTCCTTTGACTCTATGATATGAGGAAGTCACTCTAAATCTCTTTGTCTCTCTCTAACTGCAGAGGCAACAGTACCTCATTACAGGAACTCTGTGTGAAAAATATTACAAAATATTAACAAAATGCTTTGAATTTCTTGTGTATTTCACCACATTAGATCTAGCAAACTACCATCCCTCACCTAGGGCAGAGAATTGTTAAGTGTGGTGAAGTCAGCCAGAGGGCAGCCTCAGGCAAGTCCTTGTGAACTTACTAAGGCAGGGAGGGGCAAGGACAGGGGCAGGTTTGGGGTTGGTACAAACCCCTCCCTCTGGGCCTATTCCAGGAATCCAGGAATATTTCTCTAGCAACCTATTATTATTATTATTTTGAGACGCAGTCTCCCTCTGTCACCCAGGCTAGAGTGCAGTGGCGCTATCTCGGCTCACCGCAGCCTCCGCCTCCCGGGTTCAAGCGATTCTCATGCCTCAGCCTCCCCAGGATCTGGGATAACAGGCGCCCGCCACCATGCCCGGCTAATTTTTGTATTTTTTGTAGATGTGGGGTTTTGCCATGTTGGCCAGGCTGGTCTTGAACTCCTGACCTCAGGTGATCCACCTGCCTTGGCCTCCCAAAGTGCTGGGATTACAGGCGCAAGCCTCCACCCCCAGCCTGCAACCCATTATTTTATACATCTGAGAGCTCATGATTTTCCACAAACCATTTATTTCTTTCTTTCTTTTTAAGAATCGGGGTCTCACTCTGTTGCCCAGGCTGGGGTGCAGTAATGCAGTCATAGCTCACTGCAGCCTCAAACTCCTGAACTCAAGCAATCCGCCCGCCTCAGCCTCCCCAGTAGCTGGGATTACAAGTGTGCACACCACCACACCTGGCTCAGAGGCCATATTTCTTTCTTTTTTTAAATAACAACTTTTATTTGTATGCAATTATAAATTACAAACTTGTTTTATTATGGTTTTTCTTATTTTTTAAAAAATTTTATTTTTAGTGAAGTTACTCCCTTTTATTTATTTACCAGCAGTTTGCTCTGATGGAATAAATTACAAACTATTTTTTCGCTTAATCCTTTTCACCACCATGTCAGGCACACAGATTGGTGGATATAAGCTCCCATTTTACAGACAAGAGTGGAAACACAGTACCCATATTTAGTGTAAGACAGAGCTGGGATATAAGCCTTGGGCTTCCTTAGTCACAACTGCTTTTTTCCATAACTTTGTAATACATCATTTGAAAGTAATCTGATTTCGCAATGTTTTACAGTATAAGAGTAGCATCTATAGCATCTCTTCTTGGAAGTTTACCTCTGGAGAGAACCAATCTAATTACCTCATAAGCTGGCACATTTTTAAGGCAGTTACACCTCTAACTTGATTTCCCAGCTATGCTTGAGAGTCCCAGGAACCAAAATTGCAGCCAAACTGATTTGAAAGGAGCAGGGAATAGAATGGTCAAGCATATTTCCAAGTTTAACCTAGGCCTGGCACATCCTCACCAACTGCTCAGATGGCAAGTAGGGGGCAACTAAGTGAAGATAGTAGCAGGAAGACCCACTTGGGGTGGACACTGATGAAAAACACAAGCAGTATCAGACCCACTGCTTTCAGGATTAAAATCCCTGGATGCCCAGTTGCTGGTCTACTATCTACTATGTCATTACCAGCAGGACAAAGGGTAATACTTATGGAGACTAGAATATGCAAGGAAAAAAATTAAGTTGCCTACCTGTCTGGGGCCTACAAAGGCAAACAGTGCTAATTTCATCCATGCCAAACAAAGAACATTGTTCATTCCTTCCTGATTTGGGTTTTAAGGAAGAGTTCTGATCATCAGAGAAACCAAGTAATTCTATCCTGAAGCCCAGGGGGAGAAATGGTGGGTATTTCCGAGTTATGGATGGTGCAGGGGGTAACACTGTGCCACCATGAAGGGAAAAAGCTATCTTGGTAAGCTTCGGTCTTCACAGGACATGGAGCCAGAGTAGCAAGATCAGGGCCTGCGTGACACATCCTGATTAAGAGCAGGACTTCCTCACATAAGGCACACAAGGGTAGGGCGCGGTTGCTCATGCCTGCAATCCCAGCATCCTGGCAGGCCCAAGCAGGTGGACCACCCGAGTTCAGGAGTTCGAGACCAGCCTAGCCAACATGGTGAAACCTCGTCTCCATCTCTACTAAAAATACAGAAATGAGCTGGGCGCGGTGGCACATGTTTGCAATCCTAGCTGCTCGGGAGGCTGAGGCAGTAGAAACGCCCAAACCCAGGAGGTGGAGGCTCAGAGGCTATATTTCTTGTTGCTCAAGTTAATAAGGAGCCAATGGAGTAGAATAATAATAGAGAGGCAACATAACATGGTGGCTAAGAATATAGATTTAGGAGCCAGATGCCCTGAGTTTGACACCCGTCTCTGCCATGTGACAGCTTTGTGACCCCGGGCAAGTTACTTAACTTCTCTGTGCCTCGGTTTTCTCATCTGTATATTCAGAATAATGTTATGAAGATTAAGCAAGTTAATATTTGTAAATGGTCTGTTTGGAACAGTGCCTGGAATATAGTCAAATGAAAACATTGCCCCAATTCTAACACTTTTAATGTTATAAAATCTTTCTTGGAAATAATTAGGTAAGATATGACAAAGGATTGTTTGAGAAGATAGCCTTCTTGTCTCTATAGCATAAAGAATGTGGCGATGTGGAAAATAAAATATAAACATAGCAAAAATAAAACTAGGGAGGCCAGGCACAACAGCTCACACCTGTAATTCCAGCGCTTTGGGAGGCCAAGACGGGTGGATCACTTGAGGTCAGGAGTTCAAGACCAGCCTGGCCAACATGGTGAAACCCCTGTCTCTACTAAACCCCCATCTCTACTAAAACTACGAAAATTAGCCAGGCAAGGTGGTGCACACCTGTAATCCCAGCTACTCAGGAAGCTGAGGCACGAGAATTGCTTGAACCTGGGAAGTGGAGGTTGCAATGAGCCGAGATCACGCCATTGCACTCCAGCCTAGGCAACAGAGTGAGACTCCGTCTCAAAAGAAATTAGGGAGCCCCCAGGCAGACCATCAAAATTACCCTGCTGGCAAGACTTCACACTGTGAAACGTAACTCACTGATAGTTATGCTGTCTATAACTGAAAGGAAGGAAGAATGAGAGGGAAGGAGGGAGGGAAGGAAGAAGGAAGGCAGAGGTAGAGGGAAAGAAGGGAGAGAAGAAAGAAAGTTCTCCGAGATTTTCATTTCCTTTTGAAGAATATAGATCCAAGATGTTTGGTGAATTCCTGCTGAAATTTGGGAAGTGTTCCAGGTTGTATTTTCCCAAGATGGCTGCATCAGGGTGTGTATCCCATTCCACGTACTCCACGTACAATGTAGGGTCTACATTCCCTCCTCTGACATCTTGGCAGAGGCTGTGACTGCTCTGACCAATGGAGTATAGTGTTAGTCTCATGTTTTCTGTCCACATCCATGAAAGTGTGACAAGTTCTTGTATTAGCTTGCAAGTAGGATAAAATCTTATAATCTTATAAGCCAAACATTATGTACATTGTTGTAATTTGCACCTTTAAAGGTGAATGTATTTTTGTTTTGCATTTTGGTCATTTGTAGTTATCTGGGAGTTGCCTGTTTTATTCTTTGTCCCCTCTCATGTATATACAGTTGGCCCTTGGTATCTGCATGGTAGATGTTCAAGTCCCTGAGATAAAATGGTGTTGTATTTGCATATAACCTACAACATCCTCCTGTATACTTTAAATCATCTCTAGGTTACTTAAAATATCTAATACAATGTAATGCTATGTAAATAGTTGTTATACTGTATTGGTTTTTAATTTGTCTTCTTTTTATTGTTGTATTGCTATTTTTTGTTGTTTTTTTTTTCCAATTTTTTTTTCCAATTTTTTTTTAACCCAAAGTTGGTTGAATCCACAGATACAGAACCCACGGATAGGGAGGGCCTACTGTATATTTATTAATTTGATTTGTAGGAACCATTTATATGGTAAAGGTATTAGCTCCTTGTCTATCATAGTTCTTAAATGCTCATTTGTCTTTTAAAATGATTAGTGGTGTTTCTTTTCCTCCAAATTTTCTAAATAGAAAATACCTTTACACCTAGTGATGGCAAACAAAAGCATCTGATATTAGCGTACACCATATATGCAAAACGAGCTGGAGGAACAAAAGCCTCAAGGGAAGGTTGCCCTGGGTGATGCTCTTTGTACATTTCTATACATTTCAGATTTACTAAAATAAATAACTTTTTTTTTTTTTTTTTGAGACAGAGTTTCGCACTGTCACCCAGGCTGTTGTATAGTGGCACCATCTTGGCTCACTGCAGCCTCTGCCTCTTGAGTTCAAGCAATTCTCGTGCCTCAGCCACCTGAGTGGCTGGGATCACAGGTATGTGCCACCACACGGGGTTAATTTTTGTATTTTTAGTAGAGACAGGATTTTGCCATGTTGGCCAGGCTAGTCTCAAACTCCTGGCCTCAAGTGATCCACTTGCCTTGACCTCCCAAAGTGTTGGGATTACAGGCGTGAGCCACGGCGCCCAGCCTGAATAAATAACTTTTATAATCTTGAAAAATATTCTAAAGATTTTGTTTTTCTTAAGCGCAGGGAAATTTGTGTAATCTATGTGAGTGGAATGCCAGAAGCAAGAAAGAGAATGAGAGGGAAATACAGTGAGAGGAATGAGAGGTAAAAGGTGAAGTTAAAAAAATAATGAGCAGACCACGCACGGTGGCTCACGCCTGTAATCCCAGCACTTTGGGAGGCCAAGGAGGGTGGATCACGAGGTCAGGAGATTGAGACCATCCTGGTTAACACAGTGAAACCCTGTCTCTACTAAAAATACAAAAAAATAGCTGGGCGTGGTGGCGGATGCCTGTAGTCCCAGCTACTCGGGAGGCTGAGGCAGGAGAATAGCATGAACCTGGGAGGTGGAACTTGCAGTGAGCTGAGATCATGCCACTGCACTCCAGCCTGGGCGACAGAGCGAGACACCGTCTCAAAAAATAATAATAATGGGCAAAACATCATGTTGTATACCATAAGTATATACAATTTTTGTTTGTCAGCTTACATATATTAATTAATTAAATAAATACAAAGAAAATAGGAACCAGACCACCGAGGACTTTGGATTTCATGTTAGGGTTGCAGTCTATAGCCAAAGGCTTTTAGACAGTAAAGTGATGTGATAAGATCTGTATTTCAGAAATCTTTGGTTACAATAGAAAAGAGAAATTAGATTTTGGAATTAAGAAGCCATCTGTGATGGTATCAGTTGTTTATTGCTATAATAACGTCATGTAACAACCACAAAACCTCAGTGGTAAACAGAGTGTTTATTGCTTACATGTCTGGGGTCAACTGGAGGCCAGCTAAACAACCCTGCTCATCTTGGCTAGGCTCATCCACATCTAGGAGTGCTTGTCTATTGACTGATCTAGACTGCCATTTGCTTGTTCCAGACTGTCTTTTTAAAGATGTTTGTATGGCTAACGAAGTTGGAAGATAGAGATGGTATCTCCCTCCAGAGTAAAGGGCAAGCATGCTCACCACCTATTATAAAAAATTTAGATTCCCTAACTTTAGTATTTTTCTCCTTTAATGCAATCCACTGTGTGTGCAGACATTCATCTGAGCACATCCATATCACCATCATCAGACTTGGGGGACACAGGGAACTGATGTAAATGTGCTCATGCTTATACTGCTTGCTGTGTCATGAGTAATGAAATCCTTCGCCTTTGACCAAGAGTCTCATGTTTTCTGTCCACATCCATGAAACTGTGACAAGTCATCTTATTAGCTTGCAAGTAGGGTAAAATCTCAGACCCTTCATAGTTCTTGATGCTGGTCTGCTTCCCCTTCTCAACCATTGGATCTATGAAGACCTTTCATAGCCATGTTCCCAGCACCAGGCACAGAGCTCAGTATATAATTGGCACTTCAGAAATATTTGTCAATGAGGTTGGGTGTGGTGGCTCACGCCTGTAATCCCAGCACTTTGGGAGCCCGAGGAGGGAGGATCACTTGAGGCCAGGAGTTTGAGACCAGCCTGACCAACATGGTGAAACCCCATCCATACTAAAAATACAAAAAATCAGCCAGGTGTGGTGGCAGGCAAATGTAGTCCCAGCTACTCAGGAGGCTGAGGCATGAGAATTGCTGGAAACCAGGAGGTAGAGGTTGTGGTGAGCCAAGACTGTGCCACTGCACTCCAGCCTGGACAATAGAGCAAGACTCTGTCTCAAAAAAGAAAAAAAAAAAAAAAAGGAAAGAAAGAAATAGTTGTCATTGAATACATTAATTATTAGTTATTTACTTTTCATTTTCAGTAGATAGGCTTGAAAATACCATTTCATTTGACATGGCCATCAATCTCTTGTCATTGTTAGTCTAAGTAAGCTTTTCTCTACCTCCTCAGTACTTGTTAAGATAGTGGTGTCCCAGCACTGGGATACTTGGGTGTATCTTACTTTTTAAAGCACTCTGGAATAGAGCCCAATACAGGGCTTCCTTATATCCAGAACAGCCATATATTGACTCTTGTGGATATTGTTCCTACTTTGCTGAAATTTATTTATATGTAGGCTTTGATTGCTTTACGAAAATTTGTCTCGTAGACCTTAGAAAAGAAACTTGTAATGCTTCCATGTATACTTGTCGGTTGGATTCCCAACTGTTTGTCCAACTGAGTGGGTAAGCCCAGAATGAAGATGGGGGAAAATGAAAATAGGGAACCAACTAACTCAAAAGGAGAGAAATGAATAAACGTCAGGACAACTTGTCCATTCAACTGTATTGTGCAAGTGTTCTGCAGCTGTCTCCTCAGCTGCCAAAGTCTGGGTTAAGGTTCAAAGGGAAAGCTCTCCATCAACATATTTTCCAATTAAAAGAAAAGTTAAAATATTTGAAACTCAAATATTTTTATACATGAAAAATCCAGGGGTGAATTTTAATAAAGCCCATGAGCAGAACAGAAGTAATCTGGCTCTGATTTAAACATCATTAATGTTTAAACTGTATTAATTTTAAAACCTCAGCCCTGGCACACTTCAAAAGCCTGTCTTCCTTCTGCTAACTCTGGCAACAATCTCTGGGCTAAACGTGAGTCATAACTTGTGACACTGCAGACAGCATCTGGGAGGTGGGGTGTTTCACTTCTCACTTTGGCTCATGTTTGCTTGTACTGATTGGGAAGTAAGGACATAAGAGGAAAGCAAATGTGGGAATGAGGTTCTCCTAATTTCATTCAAAAGATTCTAAGCTAGGAAATATTTAAAGATTTTAAAAAACAGAACAGATTTTTAAAAATGAAACAGAGCTTCAATAAGTATTAAAATGCAGTAGATACTTAATGCCATAAAACTGTATACTTAAAAATGGTTCAAATGGTAAATTTTGTTATATATATTTTGCCACAATGAAATGCAACAAATTAAAACCTATAAAGTATGTTTAAATGTTTAAATTCATGATGATATTTAAAAACTGGCCACCTTGAAGGATGTCAGGGGACCAATTCATCATCTGAAAACAGATAAAAAAGGGAAAAAAATGAAACATATATCCTGCTTTTCCTTTAGAAACTGTGCCACTAGGTAACCAGATAGTAGATTGGGGAAGCATCTCTTTATAAAATTATTCAATTATCCCAACTAATAAATGAAATAAAATGATAGAATTAGATTGTAATCATTTTGCAACACTCTATGAATTAATTGATCTAGGCAATGAGAATCAACAGCTGCTGAAATCACAAAAGGAGACACAGCCAGACATTACATGTCTCAGAACTCAGCACCACTTATAGTCTTGCAAAAAAGATAGAAATTCAGTCTAATTAAACCTCTGGATCCAACTGACAATTTGCAAGAAAGGCAGGGAAGAGAATACATGTTGAAATGCACCATGAGTGTGTCATCAGCAAAATGCAGATTTTAGGAAACTTTAGGTCAAATTGTCTTGTTCTTCAACAAGTAGAGAATAAAGAAAAGAAAGGGTCATAGAGGGCCGGGCACGGTGGCTCACACCTGTAATCCCAGCACTTTGGGAGGCTGAGGCTAGTGGATCACCTGAGATCAGGAGTTCGAGACCAGCCTGACCAATATGGTGAAACCCTGTCTCTACTAAAAATACAAAAATTAGCCGGGTGTGGTGGCATGCACCTGTAGTCCCAGCTACTTGGGAGGCTGAGACAGGAGAATCACTTGAACCAGGGAGGCGGAGGTTGCAGTGAGCTGAGATCGAGCCACTGTACTCCAGCCTGGGCAACAGAGGGAGACCCTGTCTCAAAGGAAAAAAAAAGAATAGTCATAGAGGAAAACTGTAGATTAAAAGAGATTTAAAAGATGAATCAAGGCCAGGCACAGTGGTTCATGCCAGTAATCCCAGCACTTTGGAAGGCCAAGATTTGAGACCAGCCTTGACAACATGGCAAAACCCGTCTCTACAAAAAAAAAAAAAAAAAATTAGCCAGGTGTAGTGGTATGCACCTGTAGTCCCAGCTACTTGACTGGGGAGGCTGAGGTGGGAGGATGGCTTGAGCCTGGGAGGCAGAGCGCCACTGCACTCCAGCCTGGGCAACAGAGCCAGACCCTGTCAAAAAAAAAGACAAATCAAACTTTTTAATGAGCATGGCACAACTAGAATGTCTAAGGAGCATGGCACAACTAGAATGTCTAAGGATACACATTTGGGTGGTAAAGCTGTAGAGAAGAATAAGGAAATGATTGCTATAAAAATCAGGGTAGTGGCCATGGAGGGGCTTCTGGGGTGGCTGGCAAAGTACTGCTTCTTGACCTGGATGTTAGTTATGAAGGTGTGGCTTTATAATAATGTACTATTCTGTACATTCGTTTTGTATGCTTTTCTGTGTTTTATAATAAAAAATAGAGTTCAGTTGGGGCCTCTGGGATGAACTGTAGTCATATGAGTCACCCAGGACTGCTAACTGGACATGAACAGCTGGTCAGAGAGAAGGATGATGAGGGAACTGGTGAGCCCCCAGAGGTTACCTAAGGGCCAGGAATTAGCCCAGCTACATGTGGGTGGGTAAAACCTGAATTGTACCACCAGTTTGTGCCAGGACAGAGTTTTGAATTCCCGGCAGAAATGGATGGGAAAGGGCTCAGAAGTTGTTTTGAGTGTACCACATTTTAGTTCCTGGAGTAGTTTAGTTATTTGGGCATTATAGCTCATGCCAGCCAACTGCCAGCAAAACTGAAGCCTTCAACACTGTGCTGTTTGAGAGCTGCGAGTGAGGAGGCCCTAGCTCCGGAGACCCCATTTCATTACAGATAAATGCTGTAGCATCCTTATCAGCAATTCACAGTGCACTTAAAACTGTATCAAAGGTTGCAGCCAGCTCTCCTTCCACCAGGAAATCTGGAGAAGGTGAAGACATTATTAAATAAATGATGCCAAAAAGCCTGGATGTAAGTCCCCAAGGAGAAGGCAGCATAAAATGTCAGAGTGGGAGAAACTGTGTGGTCTACCAAAGACTATTTAACAACAATCAGATACCAATACGCACCTATTAGAATCCTAAAATCCAAAGAAAACTGACAATACCAATTTCGTTGAGAATGAGGAACAACAGTAATTCTCACTCATTGCTGATGGGGATGTAAAAATGGCACAGACACTTTGAAAGACCATTTGGTCTTTCTTACAAAGCTAAACATAGTTTTACCATACGATCCAGCAATTGTGCTCCTAGGTATTTAACCAACTAATTTGAAAGTCATGTCCACACAAAAACCTGCACAACTAATAAATGAAATAAAATGATAGAATTTGATTGTAATCATTTTGCAACACTCTATGAATTAATTGATCTAGGCAATGAGAATCAACAGCTGCTAAAATCACAAAAGGAGACACAACACACAAACACAATGTTTATAGCAGCTTTATTCATAATCACCAAGAACTGGAAACAACCAGGAGGTCTTTTGATAGGTAAATATATAAATCAACTGTGGTACATCCATACAGTGAACATTATTCAATGATAAGAAGAAATTTGCTATCAAGCCATGCAAAAACGTGGGTGAATCTTAAATGCCTGCTGCTAAGTGGAAGCAGCCAGTCTGAAAAGGCTACATACTGTATGATTCCATTTATTATGACATTCTGTAAAAGGCAAAACTAGAGATAACAAACAGATCAGTGGTTGCCAGGGGCCAGGAAGGGGGAGGGTTGAAAAGTGAAGCACAGGGGAATTTGAGGGCAGTGAAAATATTCTGTATGATATTATAATGGGGGATAGATGACATTGTGCATTATTTAAAAACCTATAGAACTTTATAGCACAAAGAGTGACAATGTATGCAATTTTTAAAAAGTCATTTAGAAGGTCAGGTGATCACAAGATGGAATACAGAATATGACAAAAGAATCTAGCTGCATTATGAATGTATGAAATCATTTCACTGAAGGGAGTAGGGAGGAAAGGTGCTGACCTATGTAACTTTGGAAATGAGTGGATACTGTAAGACCAGAGATGAAAGGAGCTGTATATAAACACTATACTCTAGTTGTTAAAGTTGTTTCCCATGAGGGTATGTGTTAACAATTCTAATCCTAGCCAGGCGAGATGGCCCATGACTATAATCTCAGCAACTCGGGAGGCTGAGGTGGGAGAATTGCTTGCAGCTAGGTTGAGGCTAGGAGTCTGAAACCAGCCTGGGAAAATAGAGAGACTCTGTCTCCACAAAAGATTTAAAAAAGTAGCTGGGTGTGGTGGCATGTGCCTGTAGTACTAGCTAATCAAGAGGGTAAGGCAGGCAGACCTCTTGGGCCTAGGAGTTCAAGGCTTAAGTGAACTATGATTGTACCACTGCCTTCCAGTCTGGGTGACAGAGCAAATCCCTTTCTCTAAAAATAAATAAATAAAAATTCAACAACATTTGGGGCAACTGTCAACCATTAGAACTGGAATTTATTGCCTACGGAAGGCTAGACCCTTTCAGGAGATCAGGGACAAGCTGGGAATGGTAAAGCTGAAAACCTGTGTATTAGTTCATTCTCACATTGCTATAAAGAAATACCTGAGACTAGGTAATTTATAAAGAAAAGAGGCTTAATTGGCTCATGGTTCTGCAGGCTGTACGGGAAGCATAGCAGCTTCTGCTTCTGGGAAGGACTCAAGAAACTTACAATTATGGTGGAAGGCAAAGGTCTCACACGGCCAGAGCAAGAGGAAGAGAGAGAATGAGGGAGGCGCCACACACCTTTAAACAACCAGATCTCATAAGAACAGCACCAAAGGGATGGTGCTAAACCATTCATGAAGAATCCATTCCCGTGATCCAATCACCTTCCACCAGGCCCCACCTCCAACACTGGGGATTACAATTCAACATGAGATTTGGATAGGGACACAGATTCAAAACCACATTATTCTGCCCCTGGCCCCTCCCAAATCTTATGACCCTCTCACATGGAAAAATCCAATTATGCCTTCCCAACAGTTCCCAAAAGTCTTAACTTATTCCAGCATTAACTCAAAAGCCTACAGCCCAAAGTCTCATCAGAGACCAAGAAATTCCTTTCTGCTATGAGCCTATAGAATAAAAAACAAGTTAATTACTTCCAAGATACAATGGGGGTATAGGCCTTGGGTAAATACTCCCATTCTAAAAGGGATAAATCGGCCAAAAGAAAGGGACTACAGGCCCCACACAAGTCTGAAACCCAGCAGGGCAGCTGTTAAATCTTAACACTTCAAATAATCTCCTTTGACTCCACACCTCACATCCAGGGCACACTTATGCAAGGGGTGGGCTCCCAAAACCTTGGGCAGCTCTGCCCCTGTGGCTTTCCAGGGTTCAGCCCCCACAGCTGCTCTCATGGGCTGGCATTGAGTATCAACGACTTTTCCAGGTGCATGGTGCAAGCTGCCAGTGGATCTACCATTCTGGGGTCTGGAGGATGGTGTCCCTCCTCTTACAGCTCTACTACGAAGTGTCCCAGTGGGGACTTTGTTTGGAGGCTCCAACCCCACATTTCTCCTCAGCACTGCCCTAGTAGCGGTTCTCCATGAGGGCTCTGCCCCTGCAGCAGGCTTCTGTCTGGACATTCAGGTGTTTCAGACATCCTCTGAAATCTAGGCAGAGGCTCCCAAACCTCAACTCTCGCACTTTGGGCATCTGTAGGCTTAACACCATGTAGAAGCCTTCAAGGCTTATGGTTTGCACCCTCTGAAGCAGTGGTCCAAGCTGTATCTGGGCCCCTTTGAGCCAAGGCTGGATCTGGAGTGGTTGGGGCACAGGGAGCAGTGTCCCAAGGCTGCGCAGGGTGGCAGGGTCCTGGGCCTGGCCCATGAAACCATCCTTCCCTCCTCGGCCTCTGGGCCTGTGAAGGAAGGGGCTGCCAGGAAGGTCTCTGAAATATCTTGGAGGCCTTTTCCCCATTATCTTGGATATTAGCACTTGGCTCCTCTTTACTTATGCAAATTTCTGCAGCTGCCTTGAATTCCTCCCCAGAAAATGGGTTTTTCTTTTCAACTGCATGGCCAGACTGCAAATTTTCCAAACTTTTACACTCTGTTTCCCTTTTAAATATATGTTCTAGTTTCAGGTCATTTCTTGGCTTATGCTTAAGAGCATAGTTGTTAGAAATAGCCAGGCCACATCTTGAATGCTTTGCTGCTTAGAAATTTTTTCTGCCTGATACCCTAAATCATCACTTTCAAGTTCAAAGTTCCACAGATCCCTAAAACAGGGGCACAATGCAGCCAACCTCTTTACTAATGCATAACAAACGTGACTTTTGCTCCAGTTCCAAATAAGTTCCTCATCTCCATCTGAGACCTCCGTAGCCCAGACTTCATTGTCCATATCACTATCAGCATTTTGGTCACAACAATTTAACAAGTCTCTAGGAACTTGTTAAACTTTCCCTCATCTTCCTGTCTTCTTCTGAGCCTTCCACACTCTTCCAACCTCTGCCACTTACCCAATTCCAAAGCTGCTTCCACATTTTCAGATATCTTTATAGCAATGCCCCACTCCTTGGTACCAATTTTCTGTATTAGTCTGTTCTCACACTGCTATAAAAAAATACCTGAGGTTGAGTAATTTATAAAGACAAGAGGTTTAATTGACTCATGGTTCTGCGGGCTGTACAGGAAGCATAGCAGCTTCTGCTTCTGGGGAGGCCTCAGAGAAGGCAAAGGGGGACATCTCACATGGCCAGAGTCGGAGGAAGAGAGAGAGTGAGGGAGTGCCACACACTTTTAGACAACCAGCTCTCATGAGAACTCTATCATAGGAACAGCACCAAAGGGATGGTGCCAACCCATTCATGAAGAATCCATCCCCATGATCCAATCACCTCCCACAAGGCTCCACTTCCAACACTGAGGATTACAATTTGACATGAGATTTGGATGGGGACACAGATTCGAAGTCCAAACCATATCAATAGGATAGGGGTTAAGGGTGGACATGAGGGGACACAGGTAAGTTACCAGGCTGAGTGGGTACAATTGGGAGCCTATGGTGGAAACAGACTGAGGCATCAGTGTGTGAGTGACCAAATCCAGGTGTATTAATCCATTCTCACACTGCTATAAAGAACTACCTGAGACTGGGTAATCTATGAAGAAAAGAGGTTTAACTGACTCACAGTTCTGCAGCCTGTACAGGAAGCATGGCTGGAAGGCCTCAGGGAACTTACAATCATGGCAGAAGGGTGAAGGGAAGCAAGCACGTTTTCACATGGTGGCAGAAGAGAGAGGGCGACGGGGGACGTGCTGCACACTTGTAAACAACCAGATCTCATGAGAACTCACTCACTATCACAGAACAGCAAGTGGGAAATCCACCCCCGTGATCCAATCACGTCACACAAGGTCCCTCTCCCAACATTGGGGATTACAGTTCAACATGAGATTTGGATGGGACACAGAGCATAACCATATCACCAGGCAAGAGAACTGGTGTGTAAGAGGCAGTGAGCCCACAGTGTTGGCAAAGAAACAAGGTAGCAGAAACTAGGAAGCATCCAGAATAGTCTTGGACAAATTGCTATGGAGAGCTTTCTGCTGTGAGGGGACCCTATTGAGGATCCTCCATCCTTATCCCTCAGGATGACCTCTGTTAACAGTGCTCGGTGTGTGCTACAAGCAATTCACAAAATTACGATTACTGAAATGTATAGATTGTGGCACAGATTGCTACTAGTTGCCGGCACTTTTTGTTGTTGTTGTTGTTGTTGTTAGACAGGGTCTCATGGTGTCACCCAGGCTGGAGTGCAGTGGCACAATCACAGCTCACTGCAGCCTTGACCTCCCAGGCTCAAGTGATCCTCCCACCTCAGCCTCTCAAGTAGCTAGGACCACAGGTGCATGCCACCATGCCTGGCTAATGTTTGTATTTTTTGTAGAGATGAGGTTTTGCCATGTTGGCCAGGCTGGTCTCGAAACCCTTCTTTATTACTAATGGAAACATTATATTGTTGAGGGTGGCAATGTGTCCAGCTTTAAAACAATACTTTTCCAGCTTGCCCTGCAGATATTGGTGGCTAATAAAGTGAAAGCAAAAGTCATTGCCTGAGTCGTCTGAGAAAGCTTTGGAAAAGGAACTGATTAATGTGAGTGATTTCACCTTCTGCCCTTGCCCCTTCTCCTGCCTACAGCCTAGGACGTGGTATAAAATGTCAGTTGCAGCAGTCATCGTGGGCTGTAAAGCAACCTTGATGATGGGAGCCTTGCCCTATAGGGGAGCAGAAAGAAATAACCTGGGTCCTAATATATGTAGAGCTGCTATGTCACCACTGGACCTCCAGCCCTGGACTCCTTTCACAGGAAAAAAAAAAAAAAACTGTCATGTTTAAGCCACTATAATTTGGGTTTCTGTGCCGTGGAACCTAATCCTAACTGATATGGTGACTAAGGGTTATAAAAGAAATATAATATTTGTGGGAAATTTTAAACTTTACATATGAACTATCCTAATGAAAGACATTGGAAATGTTAGGTTTCCTAAGGTATTGATTAAGCCTGAAATCATTAGCTGATATATACTGAAAAGAGGAAATCATGCATCTGAAATCATTACCTGATATATATACTGAAAAGAGGAACTTTAACTCAGCCAATAATTGTGTCTTTCAACAAGGGAAATTTCCCTGTGAGCAAGTCTGTGGTGCGAGGTCATCTGCAGCTGAACCTTTGCTGTGCCATGGCTTTGGTGTGGGAGCACACACACAATTTTGAAGAGCTTGGACTTGTTGTTGGTTTCCGTGCCTGATGTGCCTGGGCTGTACATTGGAGAACATTAAGTCAGTAAGGATGGTATGTGCTGGAGTCATGTCCTCTGGGGGTAAAAAGCAACGAAAAGGAGAAACAAAAACTAATTTTAAAAAATCAGGCTGGGCGTAGTGGTTCATGCCTGTAATCCCAGCAGCTTGGTAGGCCGAGGCAGGCGGATCACCTGTGGCCAGGAGTTCAAGACCAACCTGGCCAGCAGGGCAAAACCCCATCTCTACTAAAAATACAAAAATTAGCTGGGCAAAGTGGCACACACCTGTAATCCCAGCTACGTGGGAGTCTGAGGCAAGAGAATTGCTTAAATCTGGGAGTTGGAGGCTGCAGTGAGCCAAGACCACGCCACAGCACTCCAGCTTGGGCAACAGACTGAGACTCTGTCTTGAAAATAAATAAATTAATTAATTAATTAAAAATTGTTCCCTTAGTCTTTGAGACAGAGAGGGAACAGAGTGGAGGGGACAAGGATGCACTTTTCTGAATACACCTTGCTCGAGAGACATAAAAATATTTTCACATAATTATAAAAACAAATTGAGGCCAGGCACAGTGGCTCATGCCTGTAATTCCAGCACTTTGGGAGGCCAAGGTGGGCAGATCACCTGAGTTTGGGAGTTTGAGACTAGCCTGACCGACATGGAGAAACCCCGTCTCTACTTAAAAAAAATACAAAATGAGCCGGGCATGGTGGTGCATGACTGTAATCCCAGCTACTTGGGAGGCTGAGGCAGGAGAATTGCTTGAACCCAGGGGGTGGAGGTTGCAGTGAGCTGAGATCGTGCCACTGCACTCCAACCTGGGCAACAAGAGAGAAACTCAAAAAAACAAAACAAAACAAAACAACAACAACAAAAAACTTTAAACACATGGTATTCATGGTAAATCTTTTGTAGGATATAGCCTGTGGACAAAAAGATGCACAAAAAATCTTAAACTGTTCGTGATGATTCTATTATTGTTGTCTTGAAACTATTAGTGTGTATTATATGTATATATACTTATAAGCACATATATATAGTAAGATAAATAAGTAACTATGTTAATGCCATTAGGAACTAATATTTTCAGCCTAAGGGAAGAAAGACACAAATATTCAATGAAATATGTAAAAGCCATGTAATCTTAATTTTGAATTGGATATATCAATGTGAATTTATGAATTACTTTTATCTTTCTAAAAAGTACAAACTTTCCAGCTGTGCCCATTGAAAGGCAGTGATCAACCCAGTAGCAATGAGTATACTTAATATGCAGATCGTGGTTTCTCAATGCGTTTACCCATTAAAGGGAACAAGGACTTCTTGGAGAAATAGCTGATTTCAGATCTGGGGCAGGAAATGTACATGATGTATGAGCTGTTGCCATGGAAAACATGGAAGCTATCAAATACTATTGATATCATGTCAAAAGGACACAGTAACCAATTTTTTTTTTTTTTTTTTTGAGACAGACTCTACCCTGTCACCCAGGCTGGAGTGCAATGGCGTGATCTCAGCTCACTGCAACCTCTGCCTCCCAGGTTCAAGCAATTCTCCTGCCTCAGCCTCCCAAGTAGCTGGGACTACAGGTGCACACCACCATACCCAGCTAATTTTTGTATTTTTAGTAGAGATGGGGTTTCACCATGTTGGATAGGCTGGTCTTGAACTTCTGACCTCAGGTGATCTGCACACCTCGGCCTCCCAAAGTGCTGGGATTACAGGCGTGAGCCACTGTGCTGTGCCTGGCCACAGTAACCAATTTTAATAGGGTCTACTTGCTAAAGATGGAACAAGTTGAACATCAAAAGGAGTAAAAAAATTTTTTTTGAGACGGAGTCTCGCTCTGTCACCCAGGCTGAGTGCAGTGGTGTGACCTCGGCTCACTGCAAGCTCCACCTCCCAGGTTCACACCATTCTGCCTCAGCCTCCCGAGTAACCGGGACTACAGGTGCCCGCCACCATGCCCGGTTAATTTTTTGTATTTTTAGTAGAGACGGGGCTTCACCGTGTTAGCCAGGATGGTCTCAATCTCCTGACCTTGTGATCTGCCTGCCTTGGCCTCCCAAAGTGCTGGGATTACAGGCGTGAGCCACCGCGTCTGGCCAAAAGGAGTACAATTTTAAGGTCAGGAACGAAACAAGGATGTCTGTTCTCACAACTTCTATTCAACATTGTACTCTTAAGTTCTAGCCAGGGCAATTAGGCAAGAAAAAGAAATAAAAGAAATCCATATGGGAAAGGAAGAAATAAAAATTATTTCTATTTGCAGATGACATAATCTTGTAAGTAAAAAGTCCTCAGGAATCCACTAAAAACTATTAGAACTAGTAAACACTTCTACCCCTTAGCTTAAAAAGATAAAAAGAGAAATTAACATAAAAATTTTTAAAAAGAGCTAGCAAACAAGTTCAGCCAGGTTGCAGAATACAAGACCAATATACAAAAATGAACTGCATTTCTATACACTAGCAATAAAATCTAAAAATAAAATAAAAAATTCCACTTAACATTAAGAAAATACTTAGGAATACATTTAACAAGAGGAATGCAAAACTTGTATGCTGAAAATTACAGAACATTTTTGAAAGAAATTAAAGATCTAAATAAATGGAAACTTATCATATATTCATGGGTCAGAAGACCTGATACTGTTAAGATAGCAATACTCCCCAAAGTGATTTACAGATTCAGTGCAATGCCTGTCAAAATCCCAGCTTGCTTTTTTGTAATAATTGACAAGCTGATCCTAAAATTCATTTGGAAATGCAGGAGACTCACAAGAGCCAAAGCAATCCTGAAAAAGAAGAACAAAGTTGGAAGACTCACATTTCCTGATTTCAAAACTTACCATAAAGGTACAGTAATCAAGACCATGTGGTACTGGGATAAAGACAGACATATAGACCAATGAAATAGAATTAAGAGTCCAGAAATAAACCCATTCATTTATGGTCAAACGATTTTCAACAAGAGTGCTAAGACCATTTAGTGATGAAAGAATAGTCTTTTCAACAAGTGGTTCTGGGACAACTAGATATTCAATGACAAAAAGAATGAAGTTTGACCCTTACCTCACAACATACACAAAAATTAATTTAAATGAATCGAAGATCAAATGTAAGAATTATTGCTATAAAACTCTTAGAAGAAAATGATAGGAGTAAATCTTCATGGACTTGGGTTAAGCAATGAATTCTTAGGTGTAACACCAAAAGCACAAGCAGCAGAAGAAAAAAATACATAAATTAAATTACATCAAAATTTAAAACTTTTGTCCAGGCTCGGTGGCTCACGCCTGTAATCCCAGCACTTTGGGAGGCCAAGGCGGGCAGATGACGAGGTCAGGAGTTCGAGACCATTCTGGCTAGCATGGTGCAACCCCGTCTGTACTAAAAATACAAAAAAATTGGCCAGGCGTGGTGGCAGGTGCCTGTGGTCCCAGCTGCTCTGGAGGCTGAGGCAGGAGAATGGCGTGAACCCAGGAGGCAGAGGTTGCAGTGAGCTGAGATCGTGCCACTGCACTCCAGCCTGGGCAACAGAGCGAGACTCTGTCTCAAAAAAATAAAAATAAAAATAAAAATAAAATAAATTAATTAAAACTTTTCTGCTACAAGCAGTACCGTCAAGAAAATGAGAAGACAACCAAAAATGGGAGAAAATAATTGTGATTCATATATTTAAGAAGGGATGTATATCCAGAATATGTTTAAAAAACAAACAAACAAAAAACAAACTTGTGGCTCATACCTGTAATGACAAAACTTTGGGAGGCCGAGGTGGGTGGATTGCTTGAGCCCAGGAATTCAAGAACAGCCTGGGCAACATGGCAAAACCCTGTCTCAATAATAATAATAATAATAATAATAATAATTCGCTGGGCATGGTGGCACATGCCTGTAGTTCCAGCTACTCAGGAGGCTGAGGTGGGAGGATTGCTTGGGCCTGAAAGATTGAGGTGGCAGTGAGCTGAGATCACACCACTGTACTCCAGCCTGGGTGACAGAACAAGATACTGTCTCAAAAAACAAAAAACAAAACAAAAAAACCCTCTTATAATTCAATAATAAAAAGGCAAATAACCTAATTTTTAAATGGGCAAAGGATATGAATAGGCTTTTCTCCAAAGATGTACAAATGCCAATAAGAACCTGAAAGGATGCTCGATTTCATTAGTTACTAGGGAAATGCAAATCAAAACCACAATGAGATACCTCTTTTCACCCAGTAGTATGGCTACAATCAAAAAGACACATAATGTGGCCAGGTGCGGTGGCTCACACCTGTAATCAATCCCTGCACCTTGGGAGGCCAAGGTGGGCAGATCCCCTGAGGTCAGGAGTTTGAGACCAACCTGTCCAACATGGCAAAACCCCGTCTGTACTAAAAATTACAAAAATTAGCTGGGTGTGGTGGCACATGCCTGTACTCCCAGCTACTTGGGAGGCTGAGGCAGGAGAATTGCTTGAACTCGGGAGACAGAGGTTGCAGTGAACCAAGATCGTGCCGCTGCACTCCAGCCTGGGCAATGGAGCGAGACTCCGTCCCCAAAAAAAAAAATTACACATAATGTGAAGAAATTGTAATCCTCATACATTGCTGGTGGGAATGTAAAATGTTGCAGCAGCTTTGGAAAACAGTTTAGCAGTTCCTCAGAATATTAAACATAAAGTTACCATATGACCCAGCAATTCCACTCCGAGGCATATACACAAGATAAATGAAAACATGCCCACACAAAAACTTGCACACAAATGCTCATTGCAGCATTATTCATAATAGCCAAAACGTGGAAACAGCGCTGTAATTAGTTTCCTAGGGCTGCGGTACCAAATTGCTACAAACTGGGTGGCTTAAAACAAGAGAAATTTGGCCAGGTGTGGTAGCTCACACCTGTAATCCCAGCACGTTGGGAGGCTGAGGTGGGCGGATCACCTGAGTCAGGAGTTTGAGACCAGCCTGGCCAACATGGCGAAACCCCGTCTCTACTAAAAATACAAAAATTAGCCTGGCGTGGTGGCGCCTGCCTGTAATCCCAGCTACTTGGGGGGCCGAGGCGGGAGAACTGATTGAACTGGGAGGCAGAGGTTGCAGTGAGCTGAGATCCCACTACTGCACTCCAGCCTGGGCGACAGAGCAAGACTCCATCTCAAAAAACAAAAAACAAACAAACATACAAACAAAAAAGAAAGAGAGAGAGATTTATTCCCTCCTAGTTCTGGAGGCTAGAAGTCTGAAATCCAAATGTTGGTAAGGCCACTCTCCCTCTCAGCATTCTAGGAAAGAATCATTCCTTGCCTCTCCTAGCTTCCAGCAGCTCCAGATGTTCCCTTGGCTTGTTGTGACTGCATCATTCCAATCCCTGCCTCCCTCTCTATATGACGTTCTTCTCCCTCTCCCTCTGTTTCTCCTGCGTATGTCTCTTATAAGGGCATTCGTCACTGGATTTAGGGCCCATCTGTATAATACAGGGTGAGCTCATCTTGAGATCCTTAACTTAATTACAACTGCAATGAATCTTTTTCCAAATGAAGTCACGTTCACAGGTTCCAGGAGTTAAGAGATAGACACATCTTTTTGGAGGCCACCATTCAACCCACTGCAAACCCAAATGTCCAGCAACCAATTAATGAATAAACCAAATGTGGTTCATCCTTATAATGAAATATTATCTGGCAGTAAAAAGGAATGAATATACTGATGAAGCAGGAGAATAGGGTCTGGAAGCAGGGAACCTAAGGCTGTTTCACGCCAACTTCCTAGAACTAAATTGAAAGGAAAACCCTAACTTTCCACGCCTAAGTAACAAAAGGACCAGAAGCTACTCCCTTTGACCTTTTCTGCCTGGCAGATGGGAAGTTGGCTGTCTGCAACAAATCAGACTGATTATGGGTCAAGTCTTTGTTTGCAACTTTGTAACTTCACCCTAGCCTCTGATTGGTTGCTTTTTGGAACCAATCAGATGTTTGCACAGGAGTGTGACCTTTGTAACTTCACTTCAGCCTCTGGTTGGCTACTTTCTGCAACCAATCACACTGACTGCAGGCTACCACTTCAGTTACATGACGTGAGCATGAAGTGGCCAATGGGAAACTTCTAGGAGGTATTTGAACCCTAGAAGATTCTGTATCTGGGCCCTTGAGCTGCTGCTTGGGTCTGCTCCCACACTGTGAAGTGTACTTCCGTTCTCAATAAATCCCTGGTTTCTTTCTTTTGTGTTGCTTCATTCTTTCTTTGCTTTGCTGGGCGTTTTTTCCAATTCTTTGTTCGAAACTCCAAGAACCTGGACAACTTGCAGTCACGACCCTTTACTGGTGATATATGCGACAACATGGATGAGCCTTGAAAACATTATATTAAGACAAAGAAGCCAGACAAAGGCCATATGATATGTAATTCTATTTATGTGAAATGTCCAGAATAGGCAAATCCATAGATATAGGAAGTAAATCAATGGTTGCCTAGGGCTGCAGGGGGTGTTAGAGGGAAGGGGGAGTGACTGCTAATGGATATAGAATTTCTTCTTCTGTTTTTAAAATTTTTTTATTTTTAGATCTTCTTGGATACCAAGGATATAGGGTCTCTTTCTGGCATGACGAAAATGTTCTAAAATTCAATTATGGTCATAGTTGTGCAACTCTGTAAATATACTAAAAACCATTGACTTACGCGCTTTTTTTTTAGATGGAGTCCCACTCTGTTGCCCAGGCTGGACTGAAGTGGCTTGATCTCGACTCACTGCAACCTCCACCTCAGAGGTTCAAGCAATTCTCCCACCTCAGACTCCCCAGTAGCTGGGATTACAGGCGTGTACTACCACGCCTGGTTAATTTTTGTATTTTCAGTAGAGACAGAGTTTCACCATGTTAGTTGGGCTGGTCTCTAACTCCTGACCTCAAGTGGTCCACCTGCCTTGGCCTCCCAAAGTGCTTGAATTACAGGTGTGAGCTACCACGCCTGGCTGGACTTGTGCACTTTAAATGGATGAATTGTGTGATATGTGAATCGTGTCTCCATGAAACTGTTATAAAATGAGGAATTTGAAAATGAATAATGAATGTAATGAATTGAAATACATCAAATATACTAAAATCCATGGGCTCATAGTGATTTTTTTAAAAGCTCTTTGGTCATATTTAGACAATACTAGGGAACCAACTGATTTTTATGAAAACTGATTAATGGGGCTGGGTGTGGTGGCTCACACTTGTAATCCCAGCACTTTGGGAGGCCAAGGCAGGCGGATCACCTGAGGATAGGAGTTTGAGACCAGCCTGGCCAACATGGCGAAACCCCGTCTCTACTAAAAATACAAAAATTAGCCGGGCGTGGTGGTGTGCGTCTATAATCCCAGCTATTCAGGAGGCTGAGGCAGGAGAATCGCTTGAACCTGGGAGGCAGAGGTTGCAGTGACCCGAGATGGCGCCATTGCACTCCAGCCTGGGCTATAAGAGCGAAACTCTGTCTCAGAAAAAAAAAAAGAAAACTGATGAATAAAGGTAAGCAATCAAGCACTTTTTTCTGTCATTCCTATATGAACTGTACTTGGGAGTATTCAAATAGTTAATCAGAGGAAATTCTTTATTATGGAAAAATTCTGGTTAATGAAGGCAGAAGAAATCACAGAACTAGAATCTCACAAATTTGCAAGCCCTAATGACATAATGGATCTAGGCAATGCTTTCCATTATATGAAAGGTTTGTGGGTTGAAGGGAACATTGAAAGGGGGGCTAACAACACTGGAACTCAATGATTAATGTTAACATCATTAAAAATGGGACAGCATGGGCCTCCTGACGTGACGCAATGGAAAGTACACAGTACCACCTACAAAGTATTCTTGCTAAATAAATCAAACCTGACTTGGATCAAGGCTCTAAATCTAACTACCAACTTATAGAAAATACAGCGTTTAAAGGAATACATTAGGTGACACTAGAGAGATTGATGAAATCAGCAAAATACTGACTGTGGGAAAATTTTCCAGGGCAAATGCCCCAATTTTTTCAGCAAACAAATGGCAAGAATACAAGAAGGAAGGGGTAACTTATCAAATAGATGTAGGAGACACACACATTTATGCCTAGTGTTCCATTATTGGAACACTAAGCATGTGGGAGTCATTTATGTCCTACTGCTCAAGGTCATCACCAAGGTCTGATGTTTAAATTCAAAAAAATTGCAACCTCAGGCATAAATGGGTTAACCATATGCAGTGAGGGACCTTGTCTAGTTTCTGGTTTGAAGAAACCTACTATAAAAATATATCTTGGGGGGCTGGGCGCAGTGGCTCATGCCTGTAATCCCAGCACTTTGGGAGGCCAAGGTGTGTGGATCACTTGAGGTCAGGAGTTTGAGACCAGCCTGGCCAACATGGTGAAACCCTGTCTCTACTGAAAATACAAAGACTAGCCGGGAGTGGTGGCACACGCCTGTAGTCCCAGTTATTTGGGAGGCTGAGGCAGGAGAATAGCTTGAACCTGGGAGATTGCAGTGAACAGAGATTGCACCACTGCAATCCTGACTGGGCAACAGAGTGAGACTCCATCTCTCTCTTTCTTTATATATATATAATCATACATATTACATATGATAATATATCATTATTATATAATATATAATGTATCATATTATATGATACATATATAAGATATTATACTATATATTATATATCATATTATATAATACATATCATATATGATATGATATGTTATATATTATATATATTTTTGGGCACTGGATATGACTGATATTAAAAAATTGTCAATATTCTTTAGTTGTGATCATGGTAATGTTTAATAAGAGTTTTTATCTTTTAGAGATACAAAAATATTTGCAGATGAAAAGATATACTGTCTGGGATTTGCTTTAAGATAATCTCTCAGTAGGGATGGCAAAAAAAATTTCTTAAGATAATCTCAGTGGGGTGGGAGAAGTAGTTGGGAATATAGATGAAACAAGATTGGCCATGTGTTCGTAATTGTTGAAACCAGGTGATAGATGGTTCGTATACTGTACTACTAGTATATATGTTTGGAAATGTTCCAGAGTAAAAGTTTTTTAAAAGGTTCCTTGGAATATTGAATTGAGCCCTAAGTATGCTTTTCCACATATATCAATATGTTTTTGCCTGGTAGAGTGTATGGGAATTCTTTGTTGACTAACTTTACTAAAGCAGATTATTTGGAGGGCAGAGGGACATACTGGAAAGGCTAAGCTTTGAAATCAGGCCTGGATTTGAGATCTAGCACCACTCTTCACTCACCTTGTCAGATATTTAGACTTTCTGAAGCTCAGTTTCCTCAGCAGTCAAACAGGCATAGTAATAATAGTTGCTATCTCCTAGGATTGTTTGAGGAATTAAATAAGATACAGAATATAAAGCTGGTGGCACTGTGCCTGGCAGTGCTCTATAAATATTCGGGGCCAATAATATATCATTGTTTCAGTTACCTGTTGTGGGTTGACTTGGCTCAGCTGGGAGGTTCTTCTACTCTATCTGCTGTCAGCTAGGGTTACAGTCATTTGATGATTAAGTTGGGCTGGAATGACCAAAATGGCTCACGCATGTGACAAGCAATTGATGCTTTTGGCTGGGAGCTCAGCTAGGGCTGTTGTCCTTAGCACCTACACATGGCCTCTCTGCAACACTTGGCCTTCTCATCACATGGCAGCAGGTTCCAAAAGGGAGTGCCCCAAGAGCAAATGCGCCAAAAGTGAGGAAGTGGAAGCTGCCAGTCCTCAGCACCTGGACCAGCACAGTGTCATTTCTGCCACATTCTATTGGTTGAAGAGTCACGAGACCTGCCCAGATACAATGGGGAGAGAAATAAACTCCACATCCTGACGGGGAGAGGGACAAAGAATCTGTAGCCATCTTTAATCCACTACATAGTGTATTCCTGTTTCCCTAGTACTTGATCCATAGATAAAGATATTGATTTCAAAGAAACACACCAAAAAACTACTCAATATATGTTTCTGGAAGGTGCTTGCTAAACACCATTTTTCCTGCTGATATTCTTCCTGCTGCTCAGCTGACTAAGCCAGGGCCTGGGGGCGGAGGGATTGGGAGTAGTCACTAGCTTTCCCACCCCTGAGGCTGGATGGGAGAAAAAACCAGGGCAGGACTAAGTCTTCACTGCAGAAACACTTTGGCATAAGTCAGTGGTTCTCAAAAGTAATTTATGAGATCAAATTAGGTCATCTATTTTTAATTATTGTGGTTATTAATTTGAAAACTTGTAATTCAATACTGTTCTCACATGCAATAATTCTTGAGACTTGAGGAACTGTTAGAGTTCTCTTCCAAAGTATTATTTCCTTAATTCTTTACTTTTAAGGCACAGGGGCTTTCCAAATATTTCCTTCTCTAACTCTTTAACCAACAATTGCTGACTCTCACATTTTCTCTGACATTATCTAAAACCACAGTCCAAGAGGAGTTTTTTTTTGCTGTTTTTTGTTTTTTTAATGTACATTATACAAACACGAAGTCCTCTATTTTGGGTCAGAAACATTTCCTAGAGCTAAAAAATGCAGTTAGTGGTAAGCTTGGGCAATGTCTAATTACAGCATTTACAGTAAACAAATTATTGATAAAGACACCCAGACACCTCTATAAACAAGGAAGTACAGAACCAGCCATGCTGAACACTGTGTTTATTTTCCACTGAAAGAGGATGCACACTGCTAATCACAGGCATGCCACAGTTTAATTTCCACACAAAAAGACCTTTTTTTGGTTTTCTATTTAAAAAAAACAAACATGATGGCAATCAGGTTTTGTTCACTGAATTTATTTCTGTAGAATTCTCAAATGCTGTTAATTTTAATACAGGTTATATTTTTAAAAGCCTTTTTAAAAAAGCCTTCGGTGCTTCTAACCTTGGATTAATTTTGCTGTTGAGAAGATCTCAGCTAACAGGTGTGATATAAATGCACAGAGAAGGAAATAAACACCGGGTCTTAGACCGTGACCTGAAAGTTATGTCAGAAGAGCTAGGCATTCTATTCACTTGGCCACAAAGCAAATACCATGGCGGACGAAGCGAGGGAGGAAGAGGGCAGAAGGAATGGACACATATTTCTAGCTCTTTCTGAACTTCTGAGTGCATAGGGCATACAGCCTTTAGAGGCCCAGGATCATCGTGGTGATGAAAGGAATAGTTGAAAACATTTCCTTAGAAATGAATTGTCCTTGTCTAAGTTAAGACCCTTACTCATATACTTGAGAAGATTTCAGACTTGTTTGAGACTCTGACTTACTTGAGCCCTTTCTGACTTGTTTCAGACCCCTTCTGGTGAATTAGATACACTTTCTGATGTGGAAGGGACTCTTCCTAACTTATTTAAGACCCTTCCTGACACGTTTGAGCCCATTCCTAACTTACTTCAGACCCATCTTTCATATAAGAGACTCTTCCTGACATATTTGAGACAGTTTCTGACTTGATTGAGATACTTCCTGATATATTTGAGACATTTCCTGACTTGTTTGAGACTTCCTAATTATTTAAGACTCTTCCTGACCTATTTGTGCCTCTTCCTGCCTTGTTTGGAACCCTTCCGGACATGTTTGAGATCCTTCCTGATGTATTTGAGACTAGTCCTGAGGACTTTGACACACTTCCTGAGACAGTTCCCAATGATTTGTTTGCAATGATGCCTGACATTTGAGACAGTTCCCAATATTTTTGAGATTTGTTCTGTCTGAGATCCTTCCAGACATATTTCCAATTCTGTCGGACAACTTGGAGACACATCCTGACTTGTTTGAGACTCTTCCAGACTTGTTTGAGACCTTTCTTGGCATGTTTAAGACCATTCCTGGTGTCTTGAGACTATTTCCATGTGTTTGACACGCTTACATATTTAAAATTCTTCTGAACCAGATGCAGTGGCTGACACCCCAGCACTTTGGAAGGCCAAGGCAAGAGGATTGCTTGACGCCAGGAGTTTGAGACCAGCCTGGCAACATAGTGAGACCCACAAAAAATAAAATAAAATGTTAGCCAGGCATAGTGACGTGTGTCTGTAAGTCCAAGCCACTTGGGAGGGTGAGATGAGAGGATCACTTGAGCCCAAGAAGTCAAGACTGCAGTGAGCCATAATCATGCCACTGCACTCCAACCTGGGCAACAGAGCAAGACTCTGTCTCAAAAAAAATAGAAAATAAAACTCTTCTGGACTACGTTAGCCACTTCCTAATTTGTCTGTGATGATTCCTGACATGTTTGAGACCACACCTGACATATTTCAGATCCTTCCTGACATGTTTAAGACCCTTCATGACTTTTTCTACAGTCTTGCTAACCGTGTGAGAAACTTCTTGACATGTTTGAGACCTTTCCTAGGTTGTTTGAGACCCTGCTTGATCTATTTGTGAAATGTCCCAATGTACTTAAGACTCTCCAGTCAGGTTTCAAACCCCTCATGACTTGCAGAAGACGATTCTGACATGTTAGAGAACTTTGTTGACTACTTGAGACTCTTCCTCTCTGTGACCCTTCCAAAAGTATTTGAGACCCTTCTTGACTCGGTGAGACTCTTCCTGACAAAGACCCTTCCTGAGATAACAAAAACTAACTGACGACTATGATATCCTTCCTGCCATGTTTGAGACAATGTCTGGCTAGTTTGAGACACTTCCTAACATATCTAACCCCTTCCTGCCTTGGTTGAGACCATTTGTGATTGTTTGATTCACTTCATGACATGTTTGAGACACTTCTTAGGGTGTTAGAAATATTGACTGATACAGTTAATCCCTCACTATATGTTTAAAATCCTTTCTGATGAATCTGAGACTCTTCCTGTATTATTATTATTTGAGACAGGATCTTGCTCTGTCACCCAGGCTGGAGAGCAGTGGCGTGATCACAGCTCACTGCAATCTTGGCCTCCTGGGCTCAAGCGATCCTCGCACCTCAGCCTCCCAAGTAGCTGGGACTACAGGCATGTGCCATCACGCCAGGCTAATTTTCGGTAGAGATGGGATTTTGCCATGTTGCCCAGGCTGGCCTCAAACTCCTGGGCTCAAGGGATTTACCCACCTCAGCCTCCCAAAGTGCTGGGATTACAGGCATGAGCCACCGCACCTGGCCCACATATCTTTTAGATATAACAATTTATTTTGCTTTGGACGCCCAAAGAATTTCTGGATCATAGATAATTCTATTTTTAGTTCTTGAGAAATCACTATACTGCTTTCCATAGAGGATGTACTAATTTACATTCCCACCAACATGGTAGCTGTTCCCTTTTCTCCACATTCTTGCCAGTGTCTATTTTTTGTCTTTTTTTTTTTCTTTTTTGAGATGGGGTCTTGTTCTGTTGCTAAGGCTGGAGTGCAGTGGCATGATCAAAGCTCACTACAGCCTACCTTCTGTACTCAAGCCATCCTCCCATCTCAGCCTCCCGAGTAGCTGGGACTACAGGCATGCACCATCACGCTCTGCAAATTTTAAAAATTTTTTGTAGAGATGAGGTCTCCCTATGTTGCCCAGGCTTGTCTCAAACTCCTGGCTTCAAAGAATCCTCTCACCTAAGCCTCCCAAAGTCTTAGGATTACAAGCGGGAGCCATTGTGCCCAGCAATTTTTTTTTTTTTGAGACTGAGTCTTGCTCTGTCACCCAGGCTGGAGTGCAGTGGTGTGATCTTGGCTCACTGCAACCTCCGCCTCCCAGGTTCAAGCAATTCTCCTGCCTCAGCCTCTTGAGTAGCCAGGACTACAGGCATGCACCACTATGCCCGGCTAATTTTTTTTTTTTTTTTTTCTGGACAGAGTCTTGCTCTGTCACCAGGCTGGCGTACAGTGGCGCGATCTTGGCTCACTGCAACCTCCACCTCCCGGGTTCAAGCCATTCTCCTGGCTCAGCCTCCCGAGTAGCTGGGATTACAGGCACCCACCATCACGCCCAGCTAATTTTTGTATTTTTAGTAGAGAAGGGGTTTCACCATGTTGGCCAGGATGGTCTCGATCTCCTGACCTCGTGATCTGCCCACGTTGGCCTCCCAAAGTGCTGGGATTACAGGCGTGAGCCACCGCACCCAGCCCCGGCTAAATTTTTTTGTATTTGTAGTAGAGACAGGGTTTCACCACTTTGGTCAGGCTAGTCTCGAACTCCTAACCTCAAATGATTTTCCTGCCACAGCTTCCCAAAGTGCTGGGATTACAGGCGTGAACCACCATGCCCAGCCATTACCTGCCACTTTCAAGATTTTCTTCTTGTCTTTGGTTTTCAGCATTCTTGCTGTGATGTATCTGTTTGTGAATCACTTTGCATTCATCCTATTTGGAATTCACTGAGTTTCCTATATGGTTTTCATCAAATCTAGGAATTTTTCAACGATTACTTTTTGGAATATTTTTTCTGCTCTTTTATCTCTCTCCTCTCCTTCTTATATTCCCATTATATTGGCTCAATGTGCTTAATGGTGGACCACATTTCTGAGGCTCTGTTTTTCTTCATTCTGTTTTCTCTTTGTTCTTCAGACTGCATAATCTCCGTTGATCCATCTTCAAGTTAACTGATTATTTCTTCTCTCAGTTCAAATCTACTGAGCTCCTCTAGTAAATTTTTCATTTCAACTGTAGTTTTCAACTATGGAATTTCCATTTTGTTCTTTTTCATAACTTCTATTTCTTTACTGATATTTCTTATTTGATGGGACACTGTCATCATACCTTCCTTTTCTTCTTTAAGCATGATTTCCTTTAACTCTTTGACTATATTTGTAATGGCTACCATGTAGTTTTTTCCCATTAAACCTTACATCTGGTTGTTCTCACAGACAGCTTGTTTCCTTTTTTTTTCTGGTGTATGAATCACATTTTTCTGTTTCTTTGTATGTCTTATAATTTTCTTTGTTGAAAACTGGACATTTTATATATCATAGCAATACTAGGTACTAGTCCCCCTTGCCCCAGGGCTTGTTACTGTCATTTGCTTGTTTATTTGCTTAGTGACTGACTGGATTATTTTAGTGAAGTCCATTTCCTCTGCAACATGAAGTCTCTGATGTCATTCTTCAGAGAGCAAAGTCTTGGGCATAAGCAGTCACCCTGGGATGAAAGTGGTTTTAGTAGGGCTCTCTTTATGCTGTCCCTGATCACACTCAGCTGTTAAACTCCACTAATTACTGGCTGATTGCTCTATTCTTTTCAACAATGCCGTGGGGTATAAATTGTTCCACAGACTGATCCCGTTAAATTCAGGCTCCTTTGCAATGATAGTTTTTGAGGTCAGTGTTTGAAGTTTGTTCTGACTCTAGTAGGCCTACTTTTAGCTGTCACTTACCCTGGTTCTCTCTGGTAAACTAGGTGGCCTATGGTTTATTTATTTCATTTATTTAATCAATGTATTTATTTAGAGACAGAGTCTCACAATGTGTTCCAAGCTGGAGTGCAGTGGCACAATCTCAGCTCACTGCAACTTCTGCCTCCTGGGCTTAAGCAGTCCTCCCACTTCAGCCTCCTGAGTAGCTGAGGCAGTAGGTGTACACCACCATGCCCAGCTAATTTTTGTATTTTTTGTAGAAACAGGATTTCACCATGTTGCCCAGGCTGGTTTTGAACTTCTGAGCTCAAGCAATCCTCCCACCTTCGCCTCCCAAAGTGCTGGGATTATAGACATGTGCCACTGCACCTGGCCTTATCAGTCTCCTCTTAATCGCATTCCACTAAAACCTCCATTGTTTTTGAGAGCTTCCTTAGCCTTTAACGTCCCCACACTATGTTTCAAATAAAGGTAGTTCCTTTGGGAAGAGCTTCAGAACCCTCTGTTTTATGGCATGCCTGTCCCTCTGTCAGAGGCATGTGAACCAGAGCAACTCTATCTTGAGTGGGAACTGGGTAAAATGAGGCTGAGACCTACTGGGCTGCATTCCCAGACAGCTAAGACATTCTAAATCACAGGATGAGGTAGGAGATCAGCAAAAGGTCAGGTCATAAAGAACTTGCCGATAAAACAGGTTGCAGTAAAGAAGCCGGCTAAAACCCACCAAAACCAAGATGGTGACAACAGTGACCTCTGGCCGTCCTCACTGCTACACTCCCACCAGCACCATGACAGTTTACAAATGCCATGGCAATGTCAGAAAGTTACCCTATATGGTCTAAAAAGTGGAGGCATGAATAATCCACCCATTGTTTAGCATATCATCAAGAAATAACCATAAAAATGGGCAACCAGCAGCTCTCGGGCTGTTCTGTCTATGGAGTAGCCATTCTTTTATTCCTTTACTTTCTTAATAAACTTGCTTTCACTTTACCATATGGACTCGCCCTGAATTCTTTCTTGTATGAGATCCAAGAACCCTCTCTGGGGGTCTGGACTGGGACCCCTTTCCTGTAACACCTCTGGGCAAAATTTTGGAGCTGTGGCTCCAGAGCTTGAAGAATGGAGAGTGGTACACTTCTCTCTGAGTGATGCCTCTGCTTTAGGAGCTGGGCACTGAGTGGGGATGGAGTGGGGATGGAGGGGGTAGCTTCTGTTCTTTTTTGCCTGCCTCTTCTTGCATGGAACCTCTGTCATACTAACAAGCTGAGGTAAGAGTGATCAGGGCCCCAGCATTCTCAATGCAGTACACCTGAGGTAGAGCTTGCACTCAAGGAATGGGGCTGTGTGAAAGAACGGAGCCTTTGTCTCTCAGCCTCACTCACCTGGAACACCTCTGCAACAGGTACCTAGGGGATGGCATAATAAATGCTGAAGTTCTGCCCCTTCTGGGAACATATAGTAGACTGTTATTGGGAGACTGGGGGAGAGGGAGGCCTGAGTCCTTGGCTGCACCCGCCTAGAGTAGAGTGTCCATCATGCTAAGCTAGGAAGGGGAGGGAGGAAGCAGCTTGTGGGTCAAACGCCATTAGACTGTCACTGTTCTTACCGAGTTTTAGTAGATTTTCTCAAATGAATGTTTCTTTATTTGCGCTATGCTCTTAGGACCATTTCCAGATACTTTAAATGGTGGTTTTAAAAATAAATTTCACAGTTTTGAGGGGAAGCAGGTGTGCAAAGCTCCTCATGATGCTGTTCCAGAAGAACTTCCAAAAAGAGTTTTAATGATCTCAGGAAGGGTCTCAAACAGACAAGAAAGGCCTCTGATCTGTCAGGAACAGTCTCAAACCACTCAGGAAGTGTCTCAAACATGTCAGGACAGGCTTAACATTTGTCAGGCAGAATTTTAAATGGGCCAAGAAGGGTCTTAAACACAGAGGAGGACTCTAGAATACTTCAGGAATGTGACAGACAAGTCAGGAACAGTCTCAAAGACATTCAGAGGAGTCAGAAATACCTCACAAAGAGTTTCAACTGCTTGAAGAAAGGGTCTCAGCAAGTCAGGAAAGGTCTTAAGCATGTCAGGAATGGTCTCAGAGTTAGCAAGGGCTTCAAATATGTTGGGTCTCAAATATGTCAGCAATGTCTCAAGAAGGCAGAAAGAAACTCATATATCAGGAAGCATCTCAAACTAGTCAAGAAGGATATCAGGATACTTAGAATTTTAAATTTGTCAGTAAGCTCCTCAAACAGATTAAAAGAGTCAGGAGGGTTGCAAAGATGACAAGATGTTCTCAAAATGGTCTAGGCGTATCTGGGGTAGTAGAGAATATAATTTAATACACAAGGTCTTGAACATGTTCCTAAAGGTCTTTTTTTTTTTTTTTTTGAGACGGAGTCTCGCTCTGTCGCCCAGGCTGGAGTGCAGTGGCGCAATCTCAGCTCACTGCAAGCTCCGCCTCCCG
>NW_012102132.1:2733634-2761349 GCF_000951045.1 Mandrillus leucophaeus
GCTGGGATTACAGGCGTGAGCCACCGCGCCCAGCCCTAAAGGTCTTAAAAAGTCGATAGGTCTTAAATATGTCAGGAAGTATCTCAAAGTTGAAAGTTATCAGGAAGGTTTTTTTGTAATAAAATTTTTTTTAATTTCCATAGGTTTTTGGAGAACAGGTGGTATTTGGTTACGTGACTAAGTTCTTTAGTGGTGATTTGTGAGATTTTGGTACACCCATCACCCAAGCAGTGTACATTGGACCCAGTTTGCAGTCTTTTATTCCTCACCCCCTTCACACCCTTTCTCCTGAGTCCCCGAAGTTCATTGTATCATTCTTATGCCTTTGCATCCTCATAGCTTAGCTCCCACTTATGAGTGAGAAACAATGCTTGTGTTTCCATTCCTGAGTTACTTCACTTAAAATAATAGTCTCTAATCCCACCCAGGTTGCTGTGAATGCCATTAATTCATTCCTTTTTATGACTGAGCAGTATTCCATCGTATATATCTATACCACAGTTTGTTTATCCACTCATTGATTGATGGGCATCTGGGCTGGCTCCATATTTTTGCAATTGTGAATTGTGCTGCTATAAACATGCATGTGTAAGTATCTTTTTCATATAATTACTTCTTTTCCTCTGAGTAGATAACCCAGTAGTGGAATTGCAGGATCAAATGGTAGTTCTACTTTTATTTCCTTGAGGAATCTCCACACTGTTTTTCATAGGGGTTATACTAGTTTACATTCCCACCAGCAGTGTAGAAATGTTCCCTTTTCACCGCATCCACGCCAATAAAATTTTTATTAATATATAACTCACATATAGTACAAATTACCACTTTTACGTGTACAATTTGGTGGTTTCTTGAATATACACAAGGTTGTGCAACCTTCACCACTATCTAATTCCAGAATATTTTCATCATCCTAGAAAGAAACCCCCATACCCCTTAGCAGTCATTCCCCATTCCTCCCTACTGCCACCCAGTGGCAACAACAAATCTATTAATACTTTTTGTCTCTATGGATCTGCCTATTCTGGACATTCCATATAAATGGAATCATACAATATGTAGCCTTTTTTCTCTGGCTCTCTTTTCTTAGTATAATGTTTTCAAGATCCATCTAGATAGTATCATGTATTAGTACTTAATTCCTTTTTATGGCTGAATAATATTCCATTGTATGGATATACCACATTTTATTTACCCATTTATCAGCTGATGGACATTTGGGTGGTTTCCACTTTTTGCCTATTATTAATACTGCTGCAGTGAACATTTGAAAACAAGTTTTTGTGTGAACATAAGTTTTCATTTCTCTTGGGAAAGTCCATCTAGGAGTAGAATTGTTGGGTCATGTAGTAAGGAAGAGTTTTCATCACCTCAGGACAGGTCATAGAGAAAACAAGAAGGATCTCGATCATACAGGAAGGATTCAAATACATCAGGAAGTATCTCACACATGTCATAAATACTCTCAAAGAGAGAGGCAGCGTCTCAAATACATTACAAATAGTATCAAACAACTTGGTAATGGTCTCAGTGTAGTCAGGAAGATTTCAAAATGTCAGTACCTGAGATGAACATCTTAAATATGCCACAAAAGGGTCTCAAAATTAAAGCAAGAGTATCAATCAATCAATCAGTAAAGCTCAGCTCATAAACCTGTTAAGAAGGGTCTCAAAAAATAACAGAAAGGGTCTCGAATAGTTAGGAAAGTTAGCAATGTCAGGAAGAGTCTCAAATATATCAGGAGTCATCTTACTCACACAAGAAGAGTCTCAAATAGTTCGGATATGTATCTAACACGGCAATAGAAGACTCAAGCAAGGTAAGAGTCTGAAATTGGGAAGGAAAGGTCTCACATTTGTCAGGCAGAATTTAAAGTATGTCTCTAATGGTTCTAAATAGATAGGCAAAATTAGGAAGAGTCTCAAATGCATTAGCAGGAGTCTCAAAGCTGTCAAGAAGAGTCTCGAACATGTCAGAAAGGGTCATAAATAGAGAGAAAATGTCTGAAGTCCTCACAAATGATCTCAAACAAATCAGGAACAGTTTCAAAGTAGTCAGGAAGAGTTTCAAATAGGTCAGTAAGAGTCTGGAACAAAGAGGAACAGTCTCAAATATCAGGGGAGGTCACAAATATATCAAGAAGTCTCAAGCTTGTCAGGAAGAATCTCAAACAATTAAGTACAGGTTTCAAACATGTCAGGGAGGGTCTCAAACAATCAAGAGTCTCATGCCAGTCAGAAAGGGTTTGGAACATCCTTCAGGGAGGGCCTCCACATCATCAGGAAGAGTCTCATTATGTGAGAATGTGTTTCAAACATTACAGAGAGTATCAAAAGAGAGAAGGGTCTGTAATGCATTATGAATTCTCTCAAGTCAGACTGGAAGTTTTCTCGAAGTAGTAAGGAAGAGCTTTTAAATTTGTCAGCAAGGGGCTAGGTGTGGTGGCTCACACCTGTAATCCCAGCACTTTGGGAGGCCGAGGCAGGCAGATAACTTAAGATCAAGAGTTCAAGACCAGCCTGGCCAATATGGTGAAACCCTGTCTCTACTAAAAGTACAAAAATTAGCCAGGCGGCCAGGCGCAGTGGCTCACGCCTGTAATCCCAGCACTTTGGGAGGCCGAGGCGGGTGGATCACAAGGTCAGGAGATCGAGACCATCCTGGCTAACACAGTGAAACCCTGTCTCTACTAAAAATACCAAAAAAATTAGCCGGGTGTGGTGGCAGCTGCCTGTAGTCCTAGCTACTCGGGAGGCTGAGGCAGGAGAATAGCATGAACCCAGGAGGTGGAGCTTGCAGTGAGCCGAGATGGTGCCACTGCACTCCAGCCAGGGCTACAGAGTGAGACTCTGCCTCAAAAAAAAAAAAAAAATTAGCCAGGCATGGTGGCGCACACCTGTAGTCCTAGCTACTCAGGAGGCTGAGGTACGAGGATCACTTGAACCTGGGAGGCAGAGGTTACAGTGAGCCAAGATTGCACCAGTGCACTCCAGCCTGAGACCCTGTCTCCAAAAAGTAAATAAATAAATAAATAAATTTGTCAGCAAGGGGTGCAAACATGCAGGAAAGGATCTCAAGGAAGTCAGAAAAGATCTCTAATATATTAGGATAAGTCTCAAAAAGTCATGAAGGCTCTGACAGAGCCTTCATGAAACCTATCAGAAAGAGGGTTAAATATGTCACAGCCAGGTGGGATGGCTCATGCCTGTAATCCCTGCACTTTGGGAGGTTCAGGTGGGCAGATCGCTTGAGGCCAGGAGTTCTAGACCAGCCTGGACAACATGGCAAGATCCTGTGTCTACAAAAAATTAAAAAATTAGCCAGGCAGGGTGGCACTTGCTTGTAGTCCCAGCTACTTGGAAGGCTGAGGCAGGAGGATTACCTGAGCCTGGGAGGTTGAGGCTATAGTGAGCTATGACTGTGCCACTGCACTCCAGCCTGGGCAACAGTGCAAGACCCTGTCTCGAAATTTAAAAATATCACAGCCGGGCATAGTGGCTCACACCTGTAATCCCAGCATTTTGGGAGGCCAAGGCAGGCGAATCATTTGAGGTCAGGAGTTCAAGACCAGCCTGGCCAACATGGTGAAACCCTATCTCTACTAAAAATACAAAAATTAGCCAAGCATGGTGGCAAGTGCCTGTAATTCCAGCTACTTGGGAGGCTGAGGCTTGAAAATCACTTGGACCAGGGAAGCGGAGATTGCAGTGACCCGAGATGGCGCCACTGCACTCCAGGCTTGGCAATGAAGTGAGATTGTCTCCAAACAAACGAACAAACAAAAATGTCTCAAAGGTTCTCTAACACATTGAAGAGGTCTCAAACACATCAAAAGCAGTCTGGAATATGGCAGAAAAGGACTCAAGCTTGTCAGGAAATATCCAGAACAGAGAGGAAGATTTTCATATACATGAGGAAGCATTACAAACAGGTCTGGAGGTTTCTCAAAGTAGTAAGGAAGAGTTACAAATGAGTCAGGAAGAGTCTTAAACAGAAATAGAGTGTCCCTGATACAACTTAGAGTGTCAGCATGTCAGAAATGATCTCAGGCTGGGCACAGTGGCTCACACCTGTCATCCCAGAACTTTGGGAGGCCAAGGTGGCCAGATCACTTGAGATCAGGAGTTTGAGACCAGCCTGGCCGACATGGTGAAACCCTGACTCTACCGAAAATACAAAAATTATCCAGGCGTGGTGGCACATGCCTGTAATCCCAGCTACTCGGGAGGCTGAGGCAGGAGAATCGCTTGAACCCAGGAGGCAGAGGCTGCAGTGAGCCGAGATCACACCAACTACACTCCAGCCTGGGAGATACAGCAAGACTCAGTCTTAAAACAAACAAACAAACAAAAATGTTGCCAAATGTTCTCTAACACATTAAAGAGGTCCCAAACACATCAAAAACAGTCTCAAATATGACAGAAAAGGACTCAAGCTTGTCAGGAAATATCCAGAACAGAGAGGAAGAGTTTCATATACATGAGGAAGCATTACAAACAGACCTCCAGGTCTGGAGGTTTCTCAGTAGTAAGGAAGAGTTACAAATAAGTCAGGAAGAGTCTTAAAAAGAAATGGAGTGTCCCTGATACAACCTAGAGAGTCAGCATGTCAGAAATGATCTCCAACTGTCAGGAGGGGTTGCAAAAAAACATCAGGAAGAATCGCAAATACGCCGGGAAGAGTGGCAAACATATCAGGAGGTACTGCAAAGAGAGAGGAAGGGTCTCACATGCATCAGGAATCTTCTCAAACAAGTCTCAAAGGCCTCAAAGTAGTCAGGAGGAGTGTTAAGTATGCAAATAAAGGGTGCCAAAAGAAAGAAAAAGACCGAAATACCTCAGGAATGCTCTCAAACTTGTCAGGAGAGATTTCAAGTAAGTTGGAAAGGGTCTTGAACAAGTCAGAGACGATTCCTAACAGGGTAGAAAGTCACAGAGAAGTCATGGATGCTTGGCCAGGCACGGTGGCTCCCGCCTGTAATCCCAGCACTTTGGGAGGCCAAGGCGGGCAGCTCACTTGAGGTCAGGGGTTCGAGACCAGCCTGGCCAACATGGCAAAGCCCCATCTCCACCAAAAATATAAAAAATTAGCCTGGTGGTGGGTGCCTGTAATCCCAGCTACTCAGGAGGCTGAAGCAAAAGAATCCCTTGAACCAGGGAGAGACGGAGGTTGCAATGAGCCCAGATCCTGCCACTGCACACTCCAGCCTGAGCAGCAGAGTGAGACTCCGTCTCAAAAAAAAAAGAAAGAAAGAAAGAAAGAAAGAAAGAAAGAAAGAAAGAAAGAAAGAAAGAAAGAAGTCATGGATGCTCTAAGACATGTCAGGAAGGGATTTAAATACATCAAGAGGGTTCTCAAATATGCGAGAAAGGTTCTTGAACATGACAGGGAGGGTCTCAAACTTCTCAGGAACTGTCCAGAACAGAGACGACTTATGGATTTGAGAAATACATCGGGAAGCAACTCAAACAAGTCAAGAATGTTCTCAAGGTAGTAAGGACGAGCCGTAAATAAGTCAGTAAGGTTTATCAAACTGAAGAAAAAGTCTCAAATTCACTGAATGAGTCTCAACCTTGCCAGGGAGTTTCTCAAATAATTTGGGAAGGGTCTCAAGCCAGTTAGAAAAGATCTCATGTATGTCAGTAAGAATTTCAAAAATGTTATGAAGAGTCTCGAATATGTCAGGAAGAATTTCAAATAGAAAAGGAAGGAGGCTAGGCGCCATGGCTCATGCCTGTAATCCCAGCACTTTGGGAGGCCAAGGCAGGTGGATCACCTGAGGTCAGGAGTTCAAGACCAGCCTGGCCGACATGGTGAAACCCCGTCTCTACTAAAAATACAAAAATTAGCTGGTGAGGTGGCAGACGCCTGTAATCCCAGCTACTCAGGAGGTTGAGGCAGGAGAATCACTTGAACCCGTGAGGCGGAGGTTGCAGTGAGTCCAGATCACGCCACTACAGTCCAGCCTGGGCTACAGAGTGAGACTGTCTCAAAAAAAAAAAAAAAAAGAAAAGAAAAGAAAAGAAAAGAAAGAAAAAGAAAAGGAAGGTTCTCAAACCATCAAGAATGATTACCTAAAGACAAACAGAGTCTCAATATGTCATAATGGTCTCAAACAGTCAGGAAATGTCTCAAAGACATCAAGAAAATTCTCAAAGACATCAGAAAGAGTAGCAAACATGTCAGGAACAGTCTCAAACATAGGACAAGTCTCAAACGAATTAGGAATGTCAAGAAGTATCTCCAACATGTCAAGAAGTATCTCCAACAAGTCAGGATGCTTCTCAAAACAGAGAAAAAAATGTCTCAAATACTTCAGGAATGGTCACATAGGTGTCAGGAAGGCTCTCAAATATGTCAAGAAGTTATGCAGGTCAGAAAAGGCTTCAAAAACATCAGAGGAGGGCCTCAAAATCATCAGGAAGTCTCAAATACACTAGAAAGAGTCTCAAATATGACAGGAAGTGTTCCTAAGAGAGAGGAAGAGTCTGGAATCTATTACAAATTCTCTCAAACCAGAATGGAAGGATCTCACAGTAGTCAGGAAAAGCATTACATCTGTCAATAAGGGTCAGTAATGGTCTGATATAGTTTGTCTGTGTCCGCATCCAAAACTCAAATTGTAGCTCCCATAATTCCCATGTCCTGTGGGAGGGACCCGGTGGGAAGTAATTGAATCATGAGGACGGGTCTTTCCTGTGCTGTTCTCGTGATAGTGAATAAGTCTCACAAGGTCTGATGGTTTTATAAAGGGGAGTTCCCCTGCACATGCTTGCTCTTGCTTGCCTGCCACCATGCAAGATGTGACTTTGCTCCTCCTTTGCCTTCCGCCATGATTGTGAGGCCTCCCCAGCCATGTGCAACTGTGAGTCCATTAAACTTCTTTCCTTTATAAATTACCCAGTCTCGGGTACGTCTTTGTTAGCAGCATGAGAACAGACTAATACATGGTCTCATATACATACAGAAAGGTTTTAACGTTTCAGCAAGGGACGTAAATGAGTTGGGAAGCATCTCAAGCGTCGAAAAATGTCTCTAACATGTCACAAAGAATCTCAAAGAAGCCTCAGACAGGTTTAAAACAGTCTTATATATGTCATAAACTTCTCAAATATGACAAGGAGGGTCTCGAACACACCAGGAGGAGTCTAAACATGTTAGGGAGTGTCTGAGTCTTCTGAGGGTCTTATCTCGAAGAGAGAGGAAGGATCTCTATTCCATCAGCAGGCCTCTCAGACTAGTCTAGAAGGGCTCAAAGTAGTCAGCAAGAGCTTTAAATATGTCAGTAATTGTCTCAAATGGAGAGAAAGAGATACAAATACCTTTGGATAGGTCTTGAACATGTCAGAAAAGAGACCTAATATACCAGTTAGAGTCTCAAACAAGTCATGAAGGATGTCAAACATGTCAGGAAGAGATTTAAATACCAAAGGAAGGTTTTTGAATATGTCAGAGAGCCTCCAACATGAGAGGAAAGGTCTCAACTTCTCAAAAAGTTTTTAGAAGAACAATGAAGGGTCTCAAATATATCAGGAACCATCTCAAACACATCATGAAGGTTCTCAAACAGGTCAGGAAGGGTCTAAAATAACTTCTAAATACATCAGGAAGATTCTCAAATAAGTCAGAATAGGCTGGGTGTCGTGGCTCACACCTATAATCCCAGCACTTTAGGAGGCCAAGACAGGTGGATCACCTGAGGTCAGGAGTTCGAGACCAGCCTGGCCAACATGGTGAAACCCCATCTCTACTAAAATTATAAACATTAGGCAGGCATAGTGGTGGTGCCTGTAATCCCAGCTACTTGGGAGGCTGAGACAAGAGAATCGCTTGAATCCAGAAGGCGGAGACTGCAGTGAGCCAAGATCGTGCCACTGCACTCCAGCCTAGGGAACACAGTGAGACTCTATCTCAAAAAAAAAAAAAAAAGTGTACTTGTATGTTTATCCCAGCAATATTCACAATAGCAAAGATAGGGAATCAACCTAAGTGTCTGTCAATGGATGACTGGATTAAAAAATGTGATATACATAAAGCCAGCGGAATTCAACTGACAAGACAGATTTAGCATTACCAAGAAATCCCAATTGCCTTGAAAAAGCTGTCCTCCATTGTACTGAACAGACAGTCCTAACAACTGTATTATTTAGAAATATAAACTGAATGTGGGCTGAAATCATCATCTTTCCATGATAATGAAAATTGAGAAACTATTCACAATGCATTCTTTATAAATAAATGCTACATTTAGTAACTCACTTCACCCCCAAAAAGGATATATACATATATATATAACTCCCTATATAACTATATATATATAAAACAATTCCCAATACTATTCATATATATATATACACACACAAAGTCATGTCTTTTACAGCAACGTGGATGGAAGTAGAGGCCATTATCTTAAGTGAAACAACTCAGAAACAGAAAGTCAAATACCACCCATTCTCACTTATAAGCGGGAGCTAAATAATGTGTATACATTCAAACAGAGTGTGGAATAATAGACATTGGAGACTTGGAAGGGGGAGGGGAAGGAGGAGTGGATGATGAGAAATTACTGAAGGGGTACAATATACATTACTCCAGTGATACATACTAAAAGCCCTGACTTCACCACTGTACAATATAGCAATGTAACAAAATTATACTTGCACCCCATAAATCTATACAAATAAATAGTTAATTAAAAAACAATAAAAGATGTCAATAGCCTCCCCCTCCTTTTTTTCAGGTTGTTTTTTACAAAATCTTTACTTTGCCACCAGTTGGGTTGGTATTGAGTAGAAAATGATCTTCATGTATTTTTTGTTTTTACTTTTATTTTGAGTTCGGGGTACATGTGCAGGTTTGTTACACAGGTAAACTTGTGTCATGGGGCTTTGTTGTACAGATTATTTCATTACCCAGGTATCAAGCCTAGTACCCGTTAGTTGTTTTACTTGATTCTCTCCCTCCTCCCACTCTCCATCCCTCTGTGTATCCATGTGTTCTCATCATGTAGCTCCCACTTTTAAGTGAGAACATGCAGTATTTGGTTTTCTGTTCCTGTGTTAGTTTACTAAGGATAATGGCCTCCAGCTCCATCCATGTCCCTGCAAAGGACATGATCTCATTCTTTTTTATGACTGCATAGTATTCCATGGTATATATGCACCACATTTTCTTTAGCCAGTCTATCATTGATGAGCATTTAGGTTGAGTCCATGCCTTTGTTATTGTGAAGAGTGATGCAATGCAATACACGTGCATGTGTCTTTATAATAGAACGACTTATACTCCTTTTGGTATATGCCAGTAATGGGATTGCTGGGTCAAATGGCATTTCTGTCTTTAGGTCATTGAGGAGTCGCCACAGTCTTCCACAATGAATAGACCCCTTTTAATAATGAATAGGACAATTAGACAAAAGGTATATCTGGCAGAAGATCAACAAGGAAAGAGAAAACTTGTCCAACACTATAAACCAACTACACTAAATGGACATCTCTAGAACATTCCACCCAACAACAGCAGAATATACATTCTTCTCAAATGTATATAAAACAGTCTTTAAATTAGACCTTGTGTTAGGCCGTAAAACAAACCTCAGTTTAAAAGAACTGAGGCCGGGTGTGGTGGCTCATGCCTATAATCCCAGCACTTTGGGAGACTGAGGCAAGTGGATCACTTGAGCCCAGGAGTTCAAGACCAGCCCAGGCAACGTGGTAAAACCCCATCTCTACAAAAATAAAAAAAGTAGCCAGGCGTGGTGGCACATGCCTGTAGTCCCAGGTACTTGGGAGGCTGAGGCAGGAGGATCAGAGGATAGCTTGAGCTCAGGAGTTCAAGGTTACAGTGAGCCATGATCATGCCTCTGCACTCTTGCCTGGATGGCAAAGCAAGACTCCAACTCAAAAAAAAAAAAAAAAAGGCAATCTTTTAGTTACATTGACCAAGAAATAAAGAAACAAGACTCAAATTATAATACTAAAATCATAAATGAAAGAAGAGACGTTACCACTAACCTTACAGAAATAAAAAGGATTATAAAGAAATACTATGGGCCAGTGCATGGTGGCTCATGCCTGTAATCCCAACATCTGGGGAAGCCCAGGCAGGCAGATCGCTTGAGCCTAGGAGTTGGAGACCAGCCTGGGCAACATGGCACTATCCTATCTCTACCAGAAGTACAAAAACATTAGCCAGGCGTGGTGGTGTGCTCCTGTAGTCCCAGCTACCCTGGAGGCTGAGGTGGGAGGATCGATTGAGACCAGGAGATCAAGGCTGCAGTGAACCATGCTTTCGCCACTGCACGCCAGGCTGGGTGACAGAGCGAGACCCTGTCTCAAACAAAAAAAAAAGAAAAGAAAAAAGATATACTATGAACAACTGTATGCCAACAAATTAGATAACTTACATGAAATAGACAAATACCTAGGATACAAACTACCAAAATGGACTCAAAAAGAAGTAAAGAATATAAATAGACCTATAACAAGTAAAGAGATTAATTAATAATCCAACAACTATTTGCAAAGAAAAGCTGAGGTCCAGATGGCTTCACTGATGAATTCTACCAAACATTTAAACATTTAAAGAATTAATACCAATTATTCAGCAACTCTTCCAAAAAACAGAAGAGGAAGGAATACTCAGTTCTCTCTATGAGGCCAGTATTACCCTGATAGCAAAACCAGACAGACATCTGGAGAAAAAAAAACTACAGGCCAATATCCCTTATGCATATAGACGCCCCGCAAAATCGGCCAATTATCAACTATATTGTGTGTGTGTGTGTGTGTGTGTGTATATATATATATATATATTTTGTTGTTTGTTTGTTTGTTTGAGACGGAGTTTTGCTTTTGTTGCCCAGGCTGGAGTGCAATGGCAATCTCCGCTCACTGCAACCTCCACCTCCCGGGTTCAAGCAATTCTCCTGCCTCAGCCTCTTGAGTAGCTGGGATTACAGGCATGCGCCACCATGCCTGGCTAATTTTTTGTATTTTTAGTAGAGACAGGGTTTCTCCATGTTGGTCAGGCTGGTCTCGAACTCCCGACCTCAGGTGATCCTCCCGCCTCGGCCTCCCAAAGTGCTAGAATTACAGGCATAAGCCACTGCGCCCAGTCTATTTTTTAAAATTATGTTTTAATTTTTAAAATTTAAAAAAATTTTAAAAGCATGATGTTTTGACATCTTAAAAAAACTTCTCTAGCTGAGGAGAAATTGTCCTTCCCTCGTCTAGTCAATTCTTAAAGATAACAAAGGCCCCAGCCAGGAGCATGTCTTTGATATGCAAACTAACCAATCCAGCGCCATCCCTCCTCTATCTGGCTCATGCACCCCAGGAGGCAGTATTCCTCGGCCTTAATCATCCCAGTATCAAGTGCCAGGCAACTAGGAACCACCACTGCAGGTCAAAACCCTCCAAAATTCTTCAAACTAACCAAACTATTCACCTTACCCTGCCTTGCCTCTCCTGCGGAAACCCCAATAAACCTAAACCTTCTCCTTACTCCTGTCTTCTGCCTTCTGGCCATTCCGGTGCCTTTCCCATGTGGCCCTGTGTGGTCTGCCATCCCTCCTGTCTCTAAGACCTGGGAGCATCATAAACCTTGTTTTCTCCTGAGTTTCTCCTGTGTCTCCTTTTGTGGCCACACCTGACTGACTATCTCATAAAAATACAAAACACTAAGAAATCAAATCTAGCAATGTATCAAAAGGGTTAGGCACCATGATCAAGTGGGATTTATCTATTCCAGGAATGCAGAGTTGGTCTAACATCTAAAAATAAGTTATTGTAATATACCATATCAATAGAATAGAAACAAAACCCACAGGAACATCTAAATCGATACAGAAAAAGCATTTGTCAAAATCCAACATTTTCATGATAAATAACACTCAACAAATTAGGAATAGAAGGAAATTTCTACAATCTGATAAAGGACATCTATGAAAAACCCACAGCTAACTTCACACATAATGTTGAAAAACTGGCCGCCTTTCCCCTAAGGTCAGGAACAGGACAAGTATATTTGCTCTCACTGCTTCTAGTCAACCTTGTACTGAAGGTTCTGCCTAGGGCAATTTGGCCAGGAAAAGAAATGAAAGGCACCCAGATCGGAAAGGAAGCAGTATAGCTATCTCTTTTTACAGATGACGTGATCTTCCATGTAAAAAATCCTAGGGAATCCACTTAAAAAAAACAAACTATTAGAACTAATAAACAAATTCAGCAAGGGTGCAGGATACAAGTTCAATAAACAGAAATCAATTTTATTTCTCTACACTTGCAGTGAACAATTTCTGACTTGTTTGTCACTATTCCCAACATGTTTTCAGTCCTTCCTGACTTTTTGAGACTTTTTCTCACGTATTAGAGACTCTTTCTGTATGTGTAAGATCCCTTATGAGGTATTTAAAATTTTTCCTGGCCAGGCGCGGTGGCTCAAGCCTGTAATCCCAGCACTTTGGGAGGCTGAGGCAGGTGGATCACCTGAGGTCAGGAGCAATACCAGCCTGGGCAACATGGTGAAACCCCATCTCTACAAAAATACAAAAATTAGCTGGGCATGATGGTGGGTGCCTGTAATCCCAGCTACCTGGGAGGTTGAGGCAGGAGAATTGCTTGAACCTGGGAGGCAGAGGTTGCAGTGAGCTAAGATTGTGCTATTGCATTCCAACCTGGGTAACAGAGAGAGACTCCATCTCAAAATAAATAAATAAATAAATAAATAAATAAATAAATAAATAAAATAAATTCCTGACTACTTTATATCCATGCCTTACAAATTTGACATTCTTTCTGACTCTTTGAGACCCTTTCCTACTCTGATCAGGAAGAGTCATACACATCAGATCCTCCCTGAAATGTATAAGACTCTTCCTGATAAAAGCAGGAGATACCACTTCTCACCCACTAGGATGGGTAGAATCAATCAGATAACAACAACTGTTGGTGAGGATATGGAGAAATCAGAACTCTCACACACTGCTGGTGGGACTGTAAAATGGTGCAGCCACTTTGAAAAATAGTCTGGCAGTTCCTCAAACATTAGACATAAATTTACCATATAATCTGACAATTCCAATCCTAGGTATGTATCCAAGAGAAGTGAAAACATATATCCACACAAAAACCTGTACACAAATGTTTATTATTATTCATAATAGACAAAATGTGGAAACAATGTCTATCAATGGATGTCTATCAATGGATGAACAAAATAGGTATATTCATACGATGGAATATTATTCAACCATAAAAAGGAATGAAGCATTGATACATGCTACAACATGGATGAACCCTGAAAACATTACATGAAAGAGGCCAAACAAAAAATACCACATATTATATGGTTTAATTCATATGAAAGTCCAGAATAGGAAAAGCTATAGAGACAGAAAGTAGATTAGTGATTGCCTAGGTCTGAGAAAGGAGGGAGAATAAAGGGGATGTGTATTAGTCCATTCTTACACTACTGTAAAGAACTACCTGAAACTGGGTAATTTATAAAGAAAAGAGATTTAATTCGCTCATGGTTCTGCAGGCTGTACAGGAAGCATGGCTGGGGAGGCCTCAGGAAACTTACAATCATGGTGAATGGCAAAGGGGAAGCAGGCACATCTTATATGGCAGGATGAAGAGAGAGAGGGGGAGGTGCCAAACAATGTTAAACAACAAGATCTCTTGAGAACTCACTATCATGAGAACAGCAAGGGGGAGATCTGCCCTCATGATCCAATCACCTCCCACCAGGTCCCTCCTCCAACACTGGCGATTACAATTCAGCATGAGAGGCCAGGCATAGTGGCTCACGCCTATTAATCCTAGCCCTTTGGGAGGCCAAGGCAGGTGGATCAACTGAGGTCAGGAGTTCAAGACCAGTGTGGCCAAATGGTGAAACCAGTCTCTACTAAAATTCAAAAATTAGCCAGGCGTGGTGGCTGGCACCTGTAATCCCAGCTTCTCAGGAGGCTGAGGCAGGAGAATTGCTTGAACCCGGGAAGTGGAGGTTGCAGTGAGCTGAGATGTGCCACTACACTCCAACCTGGACAACAAGAGTGAAACTTTGTCTCAAAACAAAAACAAAACAAATCAGCATGAGATTTGGGTGGGGACACAAATCCAAACCATATCATTCCGCTCCTAGCCCCTCCCAAGTCTCATGTCCTTCTCACATTGCAAAATACAATCATCCCTGCTCAACAGTCCCCCAAGTCTTAACTTATTTCAGCATTAACTCAAAAGTCCACAGTGCAAAGTCTTATCTGAGACAAGGGAAGTCCCTTCCGCCTTTGAGCCTGTAAAATCAAAAACAAGTTAGTTACTTCAAAGATACAATAGGAATACAGGCATTTGGTAGATAGTCCCATTCCAAAAGGGAGAAATCAGAAAAAAAAAACGGGGCTACAGGTCCCATGCCAGTCCAAAACCAGCAGGGCAGCCATTAAATGTTAAAGCTCCAGAACAATCTCCTTTGACTCCATCTCTCACATCCAGGCCACACTGATGCAAGGGGTGAGCTCCCAAGGCCTTGGGCAGCTTTGCCCCTGTGGCTCTGCAGGGCTCAGCTCCCACGGCTGCTCTCAAGGGCTTGCATTGAGTACCTACAGCTTTTCCAGGCATATGGTGCAAGCTGTTGGTGGATTTACCATTCTGGGGTCTGGAGGACAGTGGCCCTCTTCTCATAGCTCTACTAGGCAGTGCCCCAGTGGGGGCTCTGTATGGGGGGCTCCAACCCCATATTTCCCTTCTGCACTGCCCTAGTAGAGGTTCTCCATGAGGGGATGATAGCTAGAGAACAGGATTTCTTTTTTTGTGTCTTTTTGAGACAGGGTCTCATTCTGTCTCCCAGGCTGGAGTTCAGTGTCACAATCTCGGTTCACTGCAACATCTGTCTCCCAGATCCAGGTGATTCTCCTACCTCAGTCTCCCCAGTAGCTGGGATTACAGGCATATGCCACGACGTCTGGCTAATTTTTTGTATTTTTAGTAGAGACAAGGTTTCACCATATTGACCAGGCTGGTCTCGAACTCCTGACCTCAGGTGATCCACCCATCTCGGCCTCCCAAATCCCAAAGTGTTGGGATTACAGGCGTGGGCCACCGCGCCTGGCCGAGGATAGGGTTCCTTTGTGAAGTGATGAAAATGTTCTAAAATTGACTGTGGTGATGGTTGCACATATATGTGAATATACTAATTAAACCATTCAATTGTACACTTTAAATTGCCGGGTGTGGTGGCTCACACCTGTGATCCCAGCACTTCGGGAGGCCAAGGTGGGCGGATCACTTGAGGCCAGGAGTTCAAGACCAGCCTGGCCAACATGGTGAAACCCCATCTCTACTAAAAATACAGAAATTAGCCAGGCATGGTGGCCGGTGCCTGTGAACCCAGCTGCTCTGGAGGCTTACACAGGAGAATTACTTGAACCGGGGAGGTAGAGGTTGCAGTGAGCCAAGATTGTGTTACTGCACTCCAGCCTGGGCAACAAGTGAGACTCTGTCTCAAAAAATAAAATAAAATAAAATAAAATAAAATAAAATAAAATAACAAATGGGTGGATTCTATGGAATGTGTTTTACAACTCAATAAAGTGGTTTTTAAAATGAAGGGTAACAAAATGACTCTTCCTAAAGTGTCTGGGACACTACGTGACTTGTCTCAGACTCTTCCTGATGTGTTTCAGATCATTCTGACTTGATTGAGACACTTTGCAGCTTCTGGGAGACACTGCCTGACATGTTTCAGATCCTTCTGGCTGTACTTGATCTCTTCCTTTCTGTTTGAGATCTTCCTGAGTGAGACCCTTCTGGTCTCACTTGTTTTATTCCTTCCTTACATGGTTGAGAAAGTTCTTTACTTGCTGAAGTCTTTTCCTGATTATAGGAGACACTCCCTGCCCGGTTGAGATGCTTCCTGAAATGTAAATGTCTCTTCCTGATTATGTGAAACCCTTCCTGACTTGTTTAGACCTTGACTAACATGTTGAGATCCTTTCTGGTGTATTTTGGACCTTTCCTGATTGTTTGAGACCCTGCCTAACTTGCTTGGGACGCTTTCTGACTTGTTTGAGATCTTTACTCAAATGGTTAAAACACTTCCTAATTTAAGACGTTTCTGGATGGGCCCAGTGTCTCACACCTGTAATCCCAGAACTTTGGGAGGCTAAGGCAGAATGATGCTTGAGGCCAGGAGTTTGAGACCAGCCTGGGCAGCAAAGCGAGACTCTGTCTCTACAAAAACGTTAAAAAATAAAGAACCAAATGGACATGGTGATGTGCTCCTGTGGTCCCAGCTACTCAGGAGTCTGAGGTGGGAGGATCGCTTGAGCCCAGTAGGTCAAGGCTTCAGTGAGCCATGATGGCGCCACTGTACTCCAGCCTGGATGACAGAGTGAGACCCTGTCTCAAAAAAAAAAAAAAAAAAAAAAAAAATTCCTGGTGTGTTAAATTCTCTTCCTGATTATTTGAGACTCTCTGACTTATCTGAGACCCTTCCCGACTATTTGAGACTCTTCCTGATGACTTTGAGCCCCTTCCTGTTATGTTCTATGTCCTTCCTCACTGGTTCGAGACTCATTCTTACTCGCTTAAGACCCTTTCTGAAATGTTTGAGACCCATCCTGACCTGGTAAAAGTCTTCCTCATAATGTTTAGACCCTTCCTGGCTTGTTTGCTAGATGCTTTTCCTAATAGATTTTTTAAAATTTTACTTTAAGTTCCGGGATACATGTGCAGGACGTGCAGGTTTGTTACGTAGGTAAACGTGTGCCATGGTGGTTTGCTGATCCTATCAACCCATCACCTAGGTATTAAGCCCAGCATGCATTAGATATTTATCCTGATGCTCTCCCTCCCCCTGCCCAACCCCTCCGACAGGCCCCAGTGTGTGTTGCTTCCTCTCTGCGTCCATGTGTTCTCATTGTTCAGCTCCCGCTTATGAGTGAGAACATGCAGTGTTTGATTTTCTGTTCCTGTGTTAGTTTGCTGAGGATAATGGCTTCCAGCTCCATCCATGTCCCTGTAAAGGACATGATCTCATTCCTTTTTATGGCTGCATAGTATTCCATGGTATATATGTGCCACATTTTCTTTATCCAGTCTATCATTGATACTTGAGACTCTTCTGGACAGACATGAGATGCTTTCTGATGTATTTGAAACCCACCTTAATACATATGAGACTTTTCCTGATGACTTTGAGGCCATTCCTGTCATGTTGGAGGCCTTTTCTGACTTGTTTGATACTCTTTATGGCATGTTTGAGATACCTGACGTATGTGAGGTTTTTCAGGGTGTACTTAAGACACTTTCCCTTTCTTTCGGACCTTTCCTGACGTGTTTGCAAAACATCCCAATTTGTTAGAGATACTTACTGATCTGTTTCAAAAGTTTCTCAACTTTGAGACTCTTTTTCTGTTTGAAATCATTCCTGGTGAATCTGAGACCCTGCCTAATCTGTTTGAGACTCTTCCTGATGCGTATGAAAACATTTTTTACTTGCCTCATTTTTCTTGACTCTTCCTGACATATTTGAGATGCTTGCTGACCTGTGTGAGACACTTCCTGACCTATTTGGGACCATTCCTGATTATTCAAGACTCCCTAAAAATCTTGAGACACCCCCTGACATGTACGTGATAGTTTCTGGCTTGTTTCAGAACCTTCCAGACATGTTTGAGACCCTTCCCAAAAAGGTCCCTTTTGGGACCCTTTTTTTTTTAAGACAGGATCTGGCTTTGTCACCCAGGCTGGAGTGCAGCCTAAGCCTCCCAAGTAGCTGGGACTACAGATGCATGCCACCACACCTGGCTAACTTTTGTATTTTCAGTAGGGACGGGGTTTCACCATGTTGGCCAGGCTGGTCTTGAACTCCTGACCTCAAGTGATACTCCCGCCTCCGCCTCCCAAAGTGCTGGGATTACAGGTGTGAGCCACCACACCTAGCCTGGGACCCTTTTTTGAAGAGTCTCTATCTTAGTACAGATTCTCCCTGTCTGTGTAAGACCCTTTCAAAGATCATTAAAACGTTTCCTTACAGCTTTGTGATCCTTGCTTACGTATTTGAATCTCTTACTGTCTGCTTAAGACCTTGACTGACATGTTTGAGACCCTTCTTGTCTGAGTCCCTTCCTGATGTATCTAAAACTCTTCCTGATGACTTTAAGACACTTCCCTAACATGTTTGTGACCTTCTATAACTTGCTCGAGCTGTTTCCTGATACTTAAGACCCTTCATAATTTTTTGAGCTCTTTCAGACTATTTGGGGGCCCTTTGTGACGTATTTGAGACCTTTCTTACCTTGCTTGAGACCTTTTCTGGTTATTCAAGGTTGTTTCTTTCTGTTTGAGACCCTTATGTATTCGATACCCTTCTTGAGTTGTTTGAGATCCTTCCAGAAGTATTTGAGATTGTTATTGACTTGTTTAAAGCTCTCCCTGACTTGTCTGAGACTCTTCCTGATGTATTTGAGACCATTTCTGGCTTGCTTGAAAACTTTGTCAAGGTGTTCAAGACTTTTCCTTACTATTTGAGAGTTTTCCCTGTCTGACTGAGACCCTTTTGGACATGTTTGAGATCCTTCCTTCTTTTTTGACGCCTTCTGACTTCTCCATTCTCACATATTTTTTTATTCCTCCTGTCATATGTGAGTCTCTTCCTGACCTATTTGAGACTCTTACTAACAAATTTCAGACCTTCCCTGGCCTCTTTGAGACTTGTCCTTAAGTATTTAGTTAACTTTTTCTGACATCTTCGAGACCCTTCCTGTCTTTTTGGAGATTTGCTTTTGATTTGTTTCTGAGTGCTGAATCAGTACCTGGTATAATCTTAGGAGGAAGCAAAAAGACCATTAGCCTCAAACTGGAAAGGATCTTTCTTCAAGTATCTAATCAAAACATATATATGACCATGTATCGAGAAAAATCAGGCTGGGCATGGTGGCGAATGCCTGTAGTCTTAGCCACTTGCAAGGCCGAGGCAGGAGACTCGCTTGAACCCCAGAGGCAGAGGTTGCAGTGAGCCGAGATGGCGCCACTGCACTCCAGCCTGGGTGACGAGAGCGAGACTCTGTCTAAAGAAATAAAAAAGAAAGAAAAGAAAAATCCATCAGTGCTTTCCTTTCATCCAATCCTCAATTTAAAATGAAGAGTTGAGACTTTTCTTTTCTTGGATATTAGACATTTCCTGATCTTTCTTCTTCTTTTTTTGAGACAGAGTCTTGCTCTGTCACCTAAGCTACAGTGCAGTGGTGATCACAGCTCACTATAGCCTGGACCTCCAGGGCTTCGAGCTCAAGCAATCCTCTCACCTCAGCCTCCTGAGTAGCTGGGACTACAGACATGCTCCACCACTTCCGGCTAATTTTTTAATTTTTTGTAGAGACCTGGGTCTTCCTATGTTGCCCAGGCTGGTCTCAACTCCTGGGCTCAAGTGATCCTCCAGGCTCGGCCTCCCAAAGTGCTGGGATTACAAGCATGAGCCACTGCACCAGGGCTTTCTCAGTTATTTTATTTTATTTTATTTTTTTGACGGAGTTTCACCTCTGTTGCCCAGGTTGGAGTGCAATGGCACAATCTCAGCTCACTGCAACCTCCGCCTCCCGGGTCCAGGTGATTCTCCTGCCTCAGTCTCCTGAGTAGCTGGGATTACAGGCGCTCACCACCATGCCTGGCTAGCTTTTTGTATTTTTAGTAGAGACAGGGTTTCACCATGTTGGCCAGGCTGGTCTTGAACTTCTGACCTCAGGTGATCCGCCCGCCTCCACCTCCCAAAGTGCTGGGATTACAGGTGTAAACCACTGCACCAGGCCTTTCCTAGTCTTTTGATCAAAATTATCTCCAATTCTGCCTAAGTGTCTGTGTTTTTCGTTAGAACATAGTTTTGGCTGTTGTCTCTGAGAACCAAAATAACAACGTCTTAGGAGAAAGAAAGCAGAACATTTCTACCTCTGGGCATAGGTAGTCCAGAGCTGCTCTTTCAGCACCATGGTGGTTCCTGGGCTCCTCCTGTGTTATGAAATTGCCATCCCTGAGTGAAGCTTTGTCCACATGGTCCTAGATGGCTCATTACCACATCCCTCTTCCAATCAGCAAGAAGGGCAAAGAGGAAGCGGATAGCAAGCTCTGCTCCTTTAGGGACATGATCCATAAGTTGCATACATAAGTTCTGCTCACATATAGTTGGCCAGAATGTAGTCACATGACCACACCTAGCTGTGAGGGAGATTGGGTAATGTAGTCTCTATTCTGGGAAGCCATTTTGCCTTCTTAAATTCAGGGTTTCTATTGCTACCAAAAAATGAACACAAAGGATTTAGGGGAACAATTAGCAATCTATCCACAATCTCCCATTTTGAAACTTAGAAGTTTTCGATTTGGCCAAGAAAAAAAAATTGCCTCCTCCGGCAGGAGAAAAAAAAAGGAACTTCCCCCCTTTTCTCTTCCTTAACTTGGTAGCTCCCACAGAGGAATGGTTTTTAATGCTAAGCAATGAAAGCAAACGGAAAAAAGGCTGCTGGAATTTGGAGTATTTCTTTGTAATCAAGAATGCCTTGAGCTATCAGGCTAGGACCTAAAGACCAACCTGAATTTTGTAATTGAGCGTCTGTGTCTGCAGCAAAAGCACAGAACATTTTTAGATGCAGATAGTATCAGATCACCATCTGGACTATAAATAATTTATACATTTCAGATACCTGGGAATCACATAGGCCAGGAACAAATAAGGTACTAAATCTCAGTGAGAAAAAATATCTGCAAACATTGTATCTGTGAATCCAATTTAAAGTATAATGACGGTTTGGAGAATTGAATAAAAATACAGGAAAGATCTCTATTGCTTACGTAAAATTGAATTTGCATTATTTTTTATTTTAAAAAATATACAAAGGAAAGGCTGAACAAATTAAGCTTAATTCTCCACAATCCAGTCATGGGGTGGGTGGGTTGGGGGCAACTAGAATTGAATTCCATATCCAATTCCCTGTCTTTGGGTTCTAGAGGTAAGACTCTTAGCAGATCCGGACCAAATAGTGACTTTGCACATTGGGCCCCAAGTTTGTAAAATATGATCACTCTTTGGACTATTTTGAGAGAATTTGCTGAGGCATCTGATTGAGTACACTTGAAGTATGACAAAACATGGAAGAAAGAGAGTCTGGGGGCTGATTCTGGTTGGCAGTGGGAGGATGAAACAGAACACTGGGCTGCCCCAAATCCGATGGATGGGGCACGGACAGGGGCCAGGGTTGAGTTGGGCATTGCCAGAAAGTCACAACAGATGTTCTTTCAGAGTGGAGCCAGGAGCCTGAAACCTACAAATGAACTCGGTTAGGAGCTGGCAAGATAACATGCCCACTGACCTTCACCAAGGCCTTGTCGGTGGCCTTGGTCAGCCTTTACAGGCCCAGCCATCCACCTGCCAACCTCTCTCTGGACAGTGCCTTAAAGGCCGCACAGAGGAAGTTTCAGCATTGTACTCTCTGGAATGGAGTCTAGTGAGGTGGTTGGGCATGTTTCTGTGTTTCTGAGAAATGGGTGATCACGTGAGGTCCCTCTGAATTGGAATATGTGTGAACACAAATAAGTGTCTTTAATCACTTAGAATTTTTATTTTATATTTATTCAAAGAGTTCTTTTAGATTTATCTAGACAGTTGTTTTTCTCATATGTCACTTTTGGATATACCTTAAAAAAGAAAATTTAAATTGGTTAAAATATTCCTAAAACTTCTTTACATTCAGAACCTGGCTTTTCTGAATCAACTTTTAAAAATTGAGATACAACGTGTGTGTGTGTGTGTGTGTGTGTGTGTGTGTGTGTGTGTGTAATTTTTTTTTTTTTTTTTGAGACAGGGTCTCACTCTGTCACTCAGTCTGCAGTGCAGTGATGCAATCATGGCTTACTGCAGCCTCAACCTCCTGGGCTCAAACCATCCTCCCACCTCAGCCAACCAAGTAGCTGGGACTATAGGTGTGAGCCACCACACTCAGTTAATTTTTAAAATTTTTTGTAGAGACCAGGTTTCACTATGTTGACAAGGCTGGTCTCAAACTCCCGGACTCAAGCGATCTGGCTGTCTCAGTCTCCCAAAGTGCTGGCATTACAGGCATGATCCATTACGCCTGGCCTGTATATATTAAAGTATGTAAAGTACACTAGTCATAAATGTTTTTATATACACACACACACACACATATATATATATATACATACACACACATATATTCTGGTAACCACCATCCAAAGGATGTAGAGCAATTGGGACTTTCATACACCATTGGCGGGAGTGAAAATTTATACTATCACTTTGAAAAACAGCTTTATGCCCAGGCACGGTGGCTCACACCCGTAATCCCAGCACTTTGGGAGGCCGAGGCGGGTAGATTGCCTGAGGTCAGGAGTTCGAGACCAGCCTGACCAACATAGAGAAACCCCATCTCTACTGAAAATACAAAATAAGTCAGGCATGGTGGCACATGCCTGTAATCACAGCTACTCAGGAGGCTGAGGCAGGAGAATCACTTGAACCTGGGATGCGGAGGTTGTGGTGAGCCGAAATCGCACCATTGCACTCCAGCCTGGGCAACAAAAGTGAAACTCCATCTCAAAAATAAATAAATAAATAAAAGAAAAACCGTTTTACAGTATCTACTAAAGTTAAGCATTTGCTTACTTTATGATCTAGTGGTCCTCCTGAGTATATACTCAAGAGAAATGAGTGCATATGTCCACCAAAATGCATGTATAAGAATATCTAGGGCTGGATGTGGTGGTTCATGCCTATAATCCCAGCACTTTGGGAGGCTGAGACAGGTGGATCACTTGAGGCCAGGAGTTCAAGACCAGCCTGGCCAACATGGTGAAGCCCTGTCTTTACGAAAAAAAAAAAAAATTATCTGGGCATGGGGTGCACACCTGTAGTCCCAGCTACTCAGGAGGCTGAGGCAGAAGAATTGCTTGAACCCAGGAGACGAATGTTACAGTGAGCTGAGATCACGTCACTGTGCCCCAACCTGGGCAATAGAGCGAGACTCCATGTCAATAATAATAATAATAATATGAGGTATTATATTACTTAGATTATAGGTGAAGTGCTAGAGTAGTCCAGAGATCAGGGAAGACATCCTGGAGAAGATCATTCCTTCATTCATTCATGTTGTAGCATTTATCAGTACTTCATTCCTAGTTATAGCAAACTAATATCCATTGCGTGGCTAGACAGCATTTTGTTTATCCATTCATCTGTGGACAGATATTTGGGTTATTTCCATCTTTTGGCTATTATGAATAATGCTGCCATGAACATCTGCCTACAAGTCTTTGTGTGGACATATGCTTTGGCCTCTCTTAAGTAGATACCTAGGAGTAGAATTTCTGGGTCATACAGTAAATTTATGTTTAACTTTTCAAGAAACTGCCAGACTATTTTCCAAATTCATTATACCATTTTATCATACCACCCAGCAACACATGACGCTTTCTGTTTCTCCACATTTATACCAGCATTTGTTACCGTCTGTCTTTTTTGATTCTAGCCATCATAATGAACACGAACATGAAGTATCTTATTGTGGTTTTGATTTGCATTTGCCTAATGACGATGATGTTAAACATCTTTTTTTTTTTGAAATGGAGTTTTGCTCTTGTTGCCCAGGCTGGAGTACAATGGTGCAATCTTGGCTCGATGCAACCTCCGTCTCCTGGGTTCAAGCGATTCTCCTGCCTCAGCCACCTGAGTAGCTGGGATTACAGGTGTGTGCCACTACGCCTGGCTAATTTTTGTATTTTTAGTAGAGATGGGGTTTCACCATGTTGGCCAGGCTGGTCTCGAACTCCTGACCTCAGGTGATCTGCCCTCCTCCGCCTCCCAAAGTGCTGGGATTACAGGCATGAGCCACCGTGCCCGGCTGATGTTAAACATCTTTTCATGTGCATTAGCCGTTTGTATGTTCTCTTTGGTGAAATGTCTATTCAAATATTTTGCTCATTTTTAATTGACTTGTTTGTATTTTTAATATTGAGTTATAAAAGTTCTTTATTTCAGATCGAAATGTAATATAAATCTATGCAAACTTTCTGGAGTACAATTGGACTTCAAATGTTTCAAATGCCCTAGAATTGTGTAATTGTGTCTGTGTGTGTGTGTGTGTCCCTTTAGGTAAGGCACTGTGATGCACTACCCAAATTTCCCTTCAGTGAAGGACTTCTTGCCCAACTCCAAGACTGCGGTCAGCAGACAGCCCTCAGCTGTCATCCCCTCCAGGTCTGCCTCAGCTGCAGAGGGCAGCCCACGCCCACTGACTGATCAATGCAAGGGTATAAAGGTCTGGACATTTCCACTCAGCCCTGGACATCTCTGAAAGGCTGTTCTAACCCCAGAGTTCCCTGTAGGGTCAGCTGAGTCTGTCAGGCCTGCATCAAAGCTTGGCTTCTCTCTCTACCCAATTCTGCTTCATCCTCCTACCTTCCACAGGTGTTGATCCCAAGAGCACTTCTTAGTGAACATCCTGCACACTAAACTCCATTGCAGAGTCAGTTTCCTGAAGAACCCCACCTACAACAAGCAGCTTCATCTTAACTCCCCCAAAAGTATCAAATTCTAAGAAATTCTTTGTAATTCTAATGGCACACACACACACACACACACACACACACACACACACACACACCATCTCTTGTTGATTGGCCCAGAAGTGAGCACGTGACCCAAGATGAACCAAACAAAGCTTTTCCCTGGGGATGTTGAACTTGGGAATCAGAGAGACTAAGTCACTGTACCTGCCTGGTGCGAAGCTGGAAAACAAGAGGGTAGAAAGGAATAACAGTATATTGCTCACTCCCAGCACAGCTCCAGGGGACCCTAGAACTATGATCATTCCTTGCCCAACCCCTGAGAATGTGGCCCTTGGAAGGTTTTTTATGTTAATGATTGATGATTTTGTTGTGTACACATGGTGCAATGGACCATGCTGTACCAGCTTGTCAGGACTGGTTTGCACAAACATCAAGATTGATGATTGCACCCGAAAGGAACCAACTGTCCAGCCGAGCTACACAAGGAGATGAAGGGAGCAGAAATGTCCACCTCCTGGGCTATGTGGCCAAAGAGGCAGCCAGCATGCTTACCTCTCTGCAGCGTGCGTTCTACCATCAGGAAACCCATCCATTTGTCTTCCCCACACTGCATAGTGAATCCAGCGAGTCTCCTGCAGTCCTTTGATCTTAGAAAGCCAGACCAGAAAATAACAAGTAGCAACCTGGGGACAGTAAAATCTCTGCCTTGGCAATCGCCTTTCCTCCTAGAGCTGATCTACTACAACTGCTCAGAACACATGCGAATGCTACAGAATCATCCCGGTGACATATGTCTGTATTAGTCACAGGTGAATTTTGAGCCTAGGACCTCTTTAAACTTCTTTGCAGTTACTTAAAGTGTACTAAAGTAAGGCTAGTGTATGTTAATGCCAGACTGAAGTAAATATTCGGAAGGCAATGGTTTCCAAAAGCAGATAGACATTCTTCAAAGTGAAGGCTTAGAGGAAATGATGTTCGTGAAAAAGGGACAGGCATTAAACCAGTGCCCAGAAAACAGCTCCATTCAATGAGCTTCTTACCACCATTAAAGTGGAAGTGTGACCTGCTCACTCTTTGTAATTTAGAGAACAAATGAATCAAAAAGTAAAATCCAAGGCTGGGCGAGGTGGCTCACGCCTGTAATCCCAGCACTCTGGGAGGCCAAGGAGGTCAAATCACTTGAGCTCAGGAGTCTGAGACCAACCTGACCAACATGGAGAAACCCCGTCTCTACAAACAATACAAAAATTAGCCAGGTGCCCTGGTGTGCACCTGTAGTCCCAGCTATTCAGGAGACTGAGGCAGGAGAATCTCTTGTGCCCAGGAGGCAGAGGCTGCAGTGAGCCGAGATATCACCACTGCATTGCAGCCTGTGTGACACAGTCAGACTCTGTCTCAATAAATAAATAAATAAATAAATAGATAATCAGGCCAGGCGCGGTGGCTCATACCTGCAATCCCAGCATTTTGGGAGGCTGAGGCAGGAGGATTGCTCAGGAGTTTGAGACCAGCCTGGCCAACATGGTGAAACACTGTCTCTACTAAAAATACAAAAACTAGCCATGTGTGGTGGCACATGCCTGTAATTCTAGCTACTCGGGAGGCTGAGGCAGGAGAATCACTTGAACCCAGGAGGCGGAGGTTACAGTGAGCTGGGATTGCACCACTGCACTCCAGCCCAGGTGACAGAGTAAGACTCTGTCTCAAAATAAATAAATAATAAATTACCAATCCTGTGGTATTCTGTTCTAGCAACACAAAGTAAAGATAGCTTCCCTCTGCAGGTCACTGTGATATGTCTTCTGGGATTTAAGAACTTTCATTTTTAAGACCTGGCTTTCTGAAAATGTTTTATAGGCAGCAAGGCACCAAATCCTCTCAGAGAAGCCAAATCACTGAGTAAGGAAAAGTGATGAATAGCACTTCTCTGTATTGTCAGAAATCAGTGATTGGGGGATTACAGGCTTATAAGTGGTTAGTTCTCTAGGAGATATCTTTCCACTTACGTGTGGCTCTGGTAAAGAATTGTTAGAAAGACAAAGAAATAGAAATTATTGATATTGATTTCATCAAACATTATCAGAGTAGGAAGGAAATTAAACTTGACCTTCACCTCATACCATACACAAAAAATATTTCAGGGTAAAATATCAGAACTTTATCAGAAATATAAATACTGGACAGTTGAAGGGGTAGGTATACTTTGAACCCCCAAGCAAAGATGGTTAATCTTCTAAATACTTAAAGGCTTTTCTTATCAGGCAGGTCGTTTGACCTCTAAGTGGATTCAAAGACTCAGAAGGCTATGTTATCCTAAAATTCCAGCGTAATTAAGCTACGTGCTAACATAAAAATGACTTTATCTTCAAAAAGTTTCCCTAGGCTGGGCATGACGGCTCACGCCTGTAATCCCAGCACTGTGGGAGGCTGGGGCAGAGGATTGCTTGAGTCCAGGAGTTCGAGACCAGCCTGGACAATATAGTGAGACCTCATCTCTACAAAAATTTTTTTCTAAAAAATTAGGCAGGTATAGTGGCACATGCCTGTAGTCCCACCTACTTGGGAGGCTGAGGAAGGAGGATCACTTGAGCCCGGGGAAGTTGAGGCTGCAGTGAGCTGTGATCGCCCCACTGAACTCCAACCTGGGCGACAAATTGAGACTGTGTCTCAAGAAGAAGAAAAATAAATGTTTTCCTAATAAAACATATAAATGAGAAGAAGTGAAATCCAAGTCATACATCAGTGAATTATTTAAACATTTATTGCTTTCCCTAATCATAAAAGTAATAAATATTTACTGTAAAAAAAAATAGAAACTAGAGAAGGTGTAAGGGAGAAAAAAAAATTAAAGTTACCCATAATCTCACCACTCAGGGACTACTATTTCAAATGTATGGGTTAATATGTTTTAATTCTCTTTCTGTGGACACCTAGATGTGCACATAGTACCTCTATGAAACTGGGATCCCAGTATTTGCACTGTTTCAAAACCTGCTTCTCTCATTCAACAGAATATGTGCCCTTGTCATCATTTTTTTTTTTTTTTTTTTTTTTGAGACCCTTTTTTTTTTTTTTTTTTTTTTTTTTTACTGTTTTTGATTTGAAGGATCTGGGTGGAGACCGTGTAATCCACCAGAAGT